>NC_054824.1:0-18299 GCF_018345385.1 Vulpes lagopus
CCCCACCCCCCCTTCCGCAATCCTTTTTTTCCCCCCGAGTTAGGAGCTCTCATATTTTTAACTTCTGGGGAGCCCCAAAAAAATTTTTAAAAAAAATCCCTCCCCCCGGACAAGCAAGAGTACTAAACCCATTTTGTGCTAAAACCCCTCCCAAACCTGCGTGGGGACCCCCACGTAACCAGCTTATTGTTTTAAAGGGCACTGCCCCACCCGTCAAGCCGCTGGAAACCCCCTTTCGGAAATCAGCTCAAAACCAGGGTAAAACCCCTTTGCTTTGTGCCCCCCCAAAAAAGTGCCCCCAATTTCCGAGCAAAGAAATAGGCCAGTTTCAAATGGAAACTATAGGGTAAGTTTAAATTTTCAATGGGCCCAAATTGTGTGTGGCCCAACATGATGTGCAAATTCTGATACCCCCAGGGGCCACGGGGCCCCCTTTTAAAGCGCTACCCCCCTCTTAGCCCTCGGGGCCCAAAAGTCCCTGCTCCGTTGTCGGGTACCCCTTGGCCCAAAGCTCGAGCTTGAAAAAACCTCGTGTTTTTTTCCCCATCTGTGGTCCTCGGGGTTTCTCAGGATTAGCAATCTTGGGGACAACAGGGCCTCTCCCCCCAAATTTTTTCCCTCCACTCATTTTCCCTCCCCCCCTTTTTATTCCTTTTCACTGTTTTTTTACATTTGACAAAAGATAAAAGGGGATGAAAATTTTTTTTCTCCACGTGACTTATTTTTTTCGCATAATACCCTCCATTTTTCATTTCCCCTTTGAAATGGTATTTAATTCATCCTTGCAGATGGTTTAAATAAAAATTACATTTTTATATTTAGACCACATCTTCTTTTTTTTTTTTTTTTTTATAATTTAAAAAAAAATTTTTATTTTTGGGGGATTGGGGGTCCACCCACACCAAAAACCCCACCCCCCCACGGGGGTTGGGGGGGGGAAAGAAAAAAAAAAAAAGGAAAAAAAGGAAAAAAGAAGCAGGCCAAGGAAAGGGGGGGAGGGGAGCCCGACGGGGGAAATTCCCCCCGGGGTTCCAGGCCTGCCCGGGGCCAAAGGCAGGCGAAAAAAACCCGCTGCGCCCCCCGGGGGTTTTCCCCCAGACCACATTTCTTTATCCATTTCTTTTGCAGGATATAAAGGGCTCTTCCCCACAGTTTGGCTTTTTTAACATTGCCGTTGGGGAACATTGGGGTGCAAGTGTCCAGTAATTCCCATTTAAAACTGTGTTTTTGGGGGTTAAAATACCCACTGGCAATTGGGGGGTTTATTATACTCCAAAACCAGCTTTTGGGGAAACCCCCCAACACTGTTTTTGGTGGTGCTCCATTTCAAATTCCCTCCAAAAGCAAAGTTTTCCATTTTCCCCCCAAATCCTCCCCCACTTTTGGGGTTTTTCCCGTTTTTTAAATTTTCCCCCCATTCTCATGGTGTGGGTGGTTTTCATTGGGGTTTTTGATTTCTTCCCCTGATGAAAATGACGTGGACAGATTTTCATGTGCTTGCTTCCGCTCTGTGTAGGTCTTCTTTGGAGAAAACGCGGCCCCTTTTAATTTGGAGAAAGATGGCATTCTCGGGGTGTTTTTCGTCATGGCCACATACCAGGGGTCTTGATATGTTGGTGCTTTCCCGGTGCCCTGTGAGGAGGGGCGTTGGAAAAATTTTTTGAAAGGAATCCTCTGCATTTTTATAGGTCTATATCTATTTCTCTCCTTTCTGCACACATCTATTTCAACCATTTTGTTTATCTCTTAGGGGATCTATTAGGAGTATGAGTTTAGATTGAAATATTTTTTTTGCATATTTAAATAAAAATCTATAGTTTTTTATAGATAATAATTATTATATTATCAGAAATACTTTGAAAAATAAATATATTAAGGGGGAAACATAGATTTCGTTTATAGTTTGTTTATAAAACATTATTCATTTTCCTGGATGTCTATCTAGATCTATCACTCTTCATCTACCTAGCTGCTAATATACCCCAGGAAGAGAAAAACCCAGATAAACAAGGGAATTCCCCTCCAGAATGTGTCATGCAAGAAGATAGGCAAAAATCTTCTGTCTTTCCTGATGTGCCGAGCTTTAAAATAAAGGATGTACCGGGTTACTGTGGGCCAGGCCCCATTGGTCAAGAGGAATCCTTGAAATTTTCCATGAAATAGGTGTTTTTTTTAAAAGTAGGGGGGACAGGACCCTGGCCTGAGGCTTCATCAGGATCATAGGACCCTTTGGGTTTTAAAAACTTTAAATTTGGGTTTTGTGGGGGGGGGGACTCTAGAGATAAAGAATTTCCAAAGATTTTCCAGGTAAAAGATTTAGGGGGATCCGGTGGTTGGCTATCACAAAAAGGGGTTGTTTTTGGCCTCTAGCAAAGCATTAACATTCAGGCACGTGAATTCTTTGAAGAATGTCCCACTCTGTGGTTTTCAAGTATTTTTTTTTAACGGGAGTTTTTTTGGAAATGAAGGGAGGGATGCCTGGGTGGCTCAGGGTTTGGCATTCCCTTTGGCTCAGGGCTGACCCGGGGGGCCCTGGGGGGGGTCCCACTTTGGGTACCCTCAGGGAGCCTGCTTCCCCCTTTGTCTCTGTCTTGCCCCTTTTTTTTCCCCCTCTCTCTCTTCTCTCTCTTTTGTGTGCCCTTTCATGAGTAAAAAAACAAATTTTTTTTTTTTTTAAAGCAGATGTAATTTTAATTTATTTCTTTGGCCTTAGTTCCCCCTATCACGGGGGTCTTCTCCCCTCCCTGCATCTCTTGGTTCGTTGGCCTTTGGTGGTGAAGAATCCAAAGGTTTGGGCAGGGGAGAGTGAGATGGGATTAACCCAATGAGTAATTTCCAGGGGTTTGGGGTAAGAAAAGGCAGCGGGCGGAATGAAGTGGAAAAAGTAGGGTTCTTTTCTCCGGAGTTGAAGAATGAATCTGGTGGGCAAGAAGAGTAAGTAAAATGCAGGAGTTTTTTAAAGAAGGGTACGAGAAAGCTCTCGGGTGGGGGGGGCCCCCGGGGGGGTTTTCCCCATGGGCCTCCCTGACGTTTTTATTTAGAACTGATCGGGAGCTTGTGGCCTTCTCATTTTTGGGGGGGGTGTCTTTTGGGTTTTGGTAAGGGTGGATAACATTTTTTTAAGGTTTACTTTTTTTTAATTGGTTATTCTTTGTTGGGCACGAGGACTGTCTAAAAAAAAACCTCTTACCCCACTGGACGGGTGGCTGTTTGTTCTTTATTTCGGTTTCCTTAATTTTCAGATTTCCTTAGGATCTTTTTGAGCCCGAAACTGTAGCCCCCCCCTTTTTTCCCCACCTGACTTCCTGTCCCCCATTTAAGAACAGGAGAGATGTGGCTCGAGAAAAGGTGCACTAAGAAACATTGTCCAGTTTCAATGACCCCCCACGATTTGTGGACCCCAAATTCTTCCAAACTCCTTTTTCCCCTTTTTGTTTTTGGGTGGCAATGTGTCTTGACTGCCTCACGATCAATGATCGGTAACAGTTTAGCTTGTGCAGAGAACCCCCCGGGGCCCTTGGGGAAGTAGAAGGAGAATGTGGCTTGCTTTTTTGCCCTCGAAAACAGCTTAAGATCAGGTAGTTCGGGAATAGATGAAACCGGGGGGGGAGCCTGTCCTTACCCCGCCATTAGAAAGGGCCAAATAGACTTCTTTTGGAAACGGCGGGGGTTGAATAAATAGGAGAATTCTGTATGCTGGGTCTGTTTCAGGTCACTGATTTTTCTTAGGGAAAATGGTTTTTTTGAAAAGTCCCGGAAAAAGTTCCAAAATTATTTGAAAGGAGTATAAGGTAGTAAGGAGTTCAGAATTTAGAAAAATATTTAAATTTGAGGAAAGTGGGTGTTGATCCCGAAGTGGGTTTCTTGCAATTTTTACTTTTAAATCGTAATTCTGAACAGAAAAAAAAAGGGAAGGGAACCGCATGTGCTCGGGTCATCAATTTATCTATAAAAAAGGAAATAATTTTCGCCTGTCCGCAACCTGTCATGGGACTGAAGTGTGGCTGTTGATGTAAAGACTTGTGGTCCCGCACCTTAAAAATGTAAAAACAAACACTTTATTAATATAGCAAATCCAAAAACAGCTGCAAAATACATTTTTTATTTTTTATTTATTTTTTTTTTTATTTATTTTTTTTATTATTGAGAGAGGAGCCAAGGGGGGAGAGAGGAGAGACAGAGACAGAGGGGGAAGCGGGTCCCTGCAGGGGCTGTGTGGGACTCCATCCGCATCTAGATCCCCCACTGGGCTGAAGGCAGGTTAAATCGTGAGCCACCGTGGCTGTCCTGCAATATATTTGTTTAAAAAAAAATTTTTTTATTTATTTATTCATGAGAGGGGGGGAGAGAGAGAGAGGAAGGGGGGAGAGAGAGGGAGGCGAGGACAGGACACAGGCAGAGGGGAGGGCAGGCTCCTGCGGGGGGCCCCAAGTGGGACTCCCTCCGGGTTCCAGGATCTGTGGGAAGAAGGCATTTCTAAAAAGGTGAGCCCCCGGTGCCATTTTAGTTCTTCTTAAAACAACAATTTGACTTCTTTTAGCAAAATTTTTTGCGGTTGGTGACCCTTTAATTAAAAGTGTAGGGTATGGGTCCCAAATGCCCTAAGGTGCTGTTCAGAGCCCTCCAGGTCACCCTGGAAACACGAGCTTGTCTGGGCCCACATCCCAGTATGGGAACCAGTGCAGAGCAGTCAGATTTACTGGATCAAAAAACCCAGTCTTCCTAAACTCTGAGTCGGGATTGGTTTGTCTCAGGGCAGGGTGGAAAAAGTTCACTATCAGGTTTTTTCTCTCATGGGAAAAAAAGAAAAAGGGTTAGCTTTTTTTTTTTTTGTCTGTTTCTTTTTCCAGGGTTGTTGGTATTTTCTTGTTATTGCCCTACTTCGTTTGGTAATAGTTTTGGAAAGAAACGCCTCATAATTTGAAATGATTAGGGAAACTCAAGTTAACAAAATTTACCCAGGTGGTTTTGTGTGATTCACGTTGCTTGAAGCCTACAGAATTTTTTTAAACAAATTAATACCAACTTTTAATAAAACAGACTTTACTGTACATGCAAAAAATTTCCCTGTCAGGGGGGCAAGACAGCCAATGAGTATGGTCCCCAAGTACCTGCCCCCACAAATGATTAGCAACTTTCAAATCATCCGGGGAAAAACCTATGAATTCACCTGATATTTAAAGGAAAAACAGCGGGAAATTTGCTACGTGAGAAGGTTGCTTTTTTTAAAGGGGGTTTCCCCACGGGGCCTCACTGGACCGGGTTTGACTGTGGTTCCCCCCCTGGGCCTAAAAACCAGCCCCTGGGGGGGGAATCTAGTCCCCACCTGGGCCTAAACCTAAAGCCTATTTGTTGGGCCCCCACCCGGGCCCCTCTTGGCCCCCTGGGGGACTGTAGTCCCAATTGGCTTCCCCTTGGTGGTGACTGTGGTTCCACCTTCACTACCTGAACTTGGTGACTCTGGTCCCCCCCCAGGCTCACCTGGACAGGTTGGGTATGGATTCTTGGACCTGGTGACTGTGGTCCCACCGGGCTCACCGTACCTGGTGGGCGGGCTCCTCGCTACCAATGACTAGGATCAGAAAAAGGACCCTTGTTTCTACTGACACCAGGACCATCCCCGGGTTCACTTGTTTCCCGGTGACTTTTGGTCTGTTGGGCTGACCTGACTATCCTTGGCTCTGATCGTATGGTCTCCCCCACGTGGGGTGTGTATGTCTTGGTCCCTTTGGGCCTAAAATATGGTATGGCCACGATATTGGCCCCTTTTCAGGCAGTGTTTTGAGTCCTCCTGCACGGGCTGCAATCCAACACATCGAAAAAATTTTGGGGGGGCGGGGGACATGAATACTTTTCCCAGGACCATGCGTCCCGGGGGCTCCTGGGGCAGGGTTTCCCCTCCGTCCCGAACGGGCCAGAGAAAAACCCCATAGCCCTGAGGGACACAGGTGGGCTGGAACATCACACACGGGGGGCCCCCACGCCGGGCTTTTGCTTTGCCACTACAGTCCACCTTCCAGCCACTGTCCCCCCCCCCGGAAAACGCTTTCCCCTGGGATCACAGACCCCTCCCACCCCGGTACAGGGCACAGGGCGGGAGGCCCAGGGGAAGCTCTGGCGAATGCCCATCTGATGCTCTGATGCTCGGGGTTTATGTCTCTCAGCCGGGGGAGATCGAAAAGGGTTTCTGAGATCACAAACACAAGACGGGGGGAAAAAAGCAATGGGGCGGACTTTATCAAAAAATTTAAAACCCGATCCAGCAAGAGTGCCCCACCCTCCCCACCCTGAGGGGGAAGGATGCTGAATATCCTGAGGGGGGCCCCGGGGGGAGCACCGGGACTCCGCCCACATTCCGTGCATGAAGAGGGAAGCCTTCTCAAGGCCAGGGGGGAAACAGCAGGCCTGATGCCTCCCCCAAACCAAAATTGGTGGGGGGGGGGGGTGGTTTTTCATCCCCGTCGGGGTCCATGCATCTAGGACGGCTGGAAAGGTCATGGGATTGGGTCTCCCTGAAAAGCACGGCTTTTCAGGGGGAGCGGGGGTTTCCGGGAGCTGCCGGTCTCTGACTGCGCCTCCCTTTCCCCCGGACAGGGCCTTTTGGGGGCCGCCTCCCCATGGGCTTGGGGAAGGGCTGCAGGAGTTTCACGGTCATATCATGGGGGGGCGGGGGGTTTTGGACCCCAGCCGGGAGGCCAGCCCCCACCCAGACCCACAGGCCCCAGAGTGGCCCCGGGGGAAAAGCGGCATCAGGGGAAAAATCACTGGGACCTGTCGCTGTGGGGAGGCCCCCTCTTTTTTGCACGGTTCCCGGGGAGGGGAGGGGGAGAGTTGGTGTACTGGGGAGAGGGGGAGTATGGGGAGAGTGGGGGTACTGGGGGGGGGGGGGGTTTCTGAGGAGAGTGGAGAAACTGAGCAAAATGGGGAGAGCGGGGGGAGTTGCTGGAGCGACCCCAGGCAGGGGTGTTCCAAAGTCTGCAGACGCCGTGGCGCCATGCAGCGTTGGAACCCGGGGGTGGCACTTTCCCGGGCCCACAGTGGGTTCCGCATCTTTGACTGTGGGCAGGCGGGGTCAATAGCACTTACCCCTTCCCCCCTGAAGGGGGGGTCCGGGGGGGGGGTCCTGTCCCCACCAGGCGGGAGGGGGATGCAGGCACCTTCCCACATCCTCAGTTCCCATCCTTGGGCCCTGCAGGCTCCCCCTTTTCTAGGTAGATGGGGGTCACGGGATGTCCCCCCGCCCCGGGGGGGAGTTACAGCAGGGGGGTTTCCCACTTAACATTAGGGGTCTTGCAGGTTCAGTCGTTCCACTTTCGGGACTCTTTAGTTTGGCTCAGGCGGATCTTGAGGTTGTGGCGTGGAGTCGGTGGGGCCCCGCTCCGTTGGGTGAGGAGTCCGCTCCAGCTTCCCCCTTCCCTTTTCCCCCTTCCCTACTGCACCTTTCCCAAAGTAAATTTTTTAAAATTTAAACTGAGTCCCCCCGTGAGATTTATCCCCTCGACAGGGTGCCCTTGTGTGGTAAGGACCTTTTATTCCCTTTCACGGCCCCAAACGGGAGTCCTACCGAACCCCCCCTTTTTTTCCTTGATATTTTTTTGGAGTACAGTAACCCACACAACGGGGACATAGTTTCAGGGCTACAACTAGTGACTTGACAATTCTTCCTTATTCAGCTCCCCCACGAGAAGCGGCCCGTCACGGCTGTCCCCTTTACAGTTGTCAAAAACAGTATGATCCATTCCCTAGGCTGAAATTTCTAAATTTCTGTGACTTATTTTATTTACGATCCAGACGCTTATAGTGTTACTTTTGTTCATCTCATGCCCAGTCCTCCCCCGGGCCCCCTTGTCCATCAGTCCGGGGAAATCCATAAACTTTAAACCCAGGGGAAAGGACATGGGCCGCCCGGGTGGTCAGCAGTTTAACGCCTGCCTTCGGGCCCGGGCGTGATTGGAGCCCGGGATCGGTCCCCGTGGGTTTCCCCAACGTCCCCTTCTCCCTCTCCCCGTGTCTCTTGCCGCTCTCTCTGTATGTCTTAAAAGGTTATATAAATAAAATCTTTAAAAAAAGAAAACGGAGAAAAAGGGCAAAAAGCATACGATCCTCTCAAGAGTTGCGAAAAAAGTTTTTACAAAGTTCATCAAAAGCCTAGTGGGTTTGAGGAAATGTCAAACACAGATTAATCTTTCCCCTAGGAAAAACCCCCCGCTGACATCGTCTTCAAGGGTTTAAAACCTGAAATCGTCCCCAAGGCAGGAACAAGCCCAAAGGGGGGTCCCCCCCTCAGTGTGGAAGTCTAATGTAAATACAGAAGGAAACAGCAAAGGTTTCACTCCCGGAAAGGGGGACGTCACACTGTCCCCTTTTTTTTAAGACCCGGTGCTAAAAAAACAGGAAAAACCCCAGAGCCCACCAAACCCGTTTGAATAATGATTGAATTCAGTAAATTCAGGGACACCAAATGACCTAAAAGAGCTCAGAGCCTTGCTGGTCCCGACATTAGCACTCAGAACGAAATGAAGACGTGACTCCCTTTAGGAGCATAAAAGAGACTAAATAATTTAGACCCGAAACGAAAGAAGCACAAGGGCTTGTGCACTGAGCCATTTCAGGCTCTGGGAGGCCGTTGGGCCGTGGGGGGGAAACCTCTCTTGTGAAGGTTTCCCCAGTTCTGAAGCCACCCGGTTTTTAATGTCATTCCTATCAAAATCATGGTGGTAGATCCTAGAAGTAGGAAAACAAAAAAAACAAACCCTAACATTCCCTCAGCCCCCAAATGACCCCGGACAGCCCAAAACGTATTGGAAAGCGGACAGAGTGGGCCACCTTTTTTATTTCGGGAAAGGGTGTCACAGAGACACGGATAAAACAGTTTTTGGTTTCGCCCTGCGGCTTGTCAGTTAAGCATGGACTCCTGACCTCACCTCGGTTGATTCGGGGTCGTTGAGTTCTAGCCCGGGTGGGCCCGGCCGGGGTGTGGGGCCCCTACTAGCCCACAGGGGGGGGGGTTCCAGCTTAAGCTGAAGGAGCCAAAACAGGGGTCAGAAGGAAATGTGCTCTGTTTTTTCTGATTTTGTTTTAACTTAATTTTAAAAAAAATTAATTAATGTATGTGTATTTTACTTTCAGAGGTAGGGTTCAGGGTTCACAGTTGGGAGAAAAAACACAGTGCTCGTGAACACCTGCCCTCCCTTTGTGCCCATCCCCCGTTAAACCCCTCCCCGTTCCCTCCAGCCCCTCAGTTGGTTTCCCATGATTAAGGGGTCTGTATTTCCTGCATCTGTTTTTTATCTTATTCGTTTTTCCTTCCCCTTACAGATGTTCATCTGTTTGTTCTTTAAAATTCCACTATGATGCACCATAGGGTCATTGTCTTCCCCCCTGACTTATTTCACTTAAAACAGGATCCTTAGTTGTACCCGGGCGTCATTAAAAGGGAAGTTTCTCTCTTTGATAGCAGTACCTCCTCTCTCTTGACCATATCTATCTCCATCCTTATCCATCATCTGTCTGAAGCCCCGAGGCTCCCCCCTCAGTGTGCTACTGGGGAAACCGGGGTGCTGTGGAAATCGGGGGCAGGTGTCCCGCCCGGGGTTTATTGCAACCTGTATCTTCAGAGTGGGGCCAGGCGGGGCCCCTGGGTCGCAGGGAAAGCTTTATCGGTAGTTCCTGAGGAGCCTGGCACTGTTTCCAGGGCAGCTGCACCAGCCCGCTTTCCCGCCCACAGTGGAGGGGTGGTGAGCTTGGCGGACACGGTAAAAGTCTGGTCCCATTTCATTTGGTCCTGTGGGCCCAATTTTGTCCTTAAGTATTTCGGGGAACCCGGGTTTTGGGTGCTCCTTTCAGCACGATTTTCCGAAGCTCATGTGTTGGCCCCTAGCCCCACGGGGGGCCAACTTTGCCCCGGTAAAACGCCCCAGAGATCAGACCCGACGGCAGATGCATTTAGCAGAGGGGTTTTGTTTTTTTTTTTTATGACAGTCACAGAAAGAGAGGAGAGAGAGGCGGGAATAGGCAGGGGGGAAAGCAGGTTTCCATGCACCGGCGAGCCCGACGTGGGACTCGATCCGGGTCTCAGGATCGCGCCTGGGCAAAGGGCGGGGGTTTAACCCGTGCGCCACCAAGGGATCCCTAGAAGAGGGTTTTTTGACGTTTGCGCAAATGGGCCTCCGGCCCTCAAAGGGGAAGAGCCCGATTGGCAATTCAGGATTTTTAAAAGGCAACCGCGGGATTAGCATAGCATTCGGGTAAAGACAGATTGATTTCTTTGAAGGTCAACATGAACATGTTAGGGTTTTTCCCGTCAGGGCGGGGGGGGGGGAATGGTTTCTTTCTCGGAAATACCACGAATGTTTTTCGTTGCTTAATTGGGGGAAGGCGCCTGGATGTGCTGCCTCTGGGTTAGGCGTGGTCCAAAATTTTTTCCCCGGGGGTGGGGGGGTGGGGTTGGGTTTCTTCAATAGGTCTCAGTGGAGCCGGGAAAGGGAGGAGGTCCCGCTCTGGCCTGGGGACCCGCCCCTCACGCCCCCTTTCGCGCCTGAGCCCGGGCCCCCGGGGAGGGGGTGGGGTACGAAAGTAGCCTCTTTCCTCAGCAGAACGAGCCGGTCTGTGCTCTGGTGCTGAGGGGACGTGGGGCTGCGTCCAGGTGACAGGACCCCCGCCTCCTCGGGAAAACCCGCAGGGTAGGCTTCAGGACCCTGTGGTGCCGGTCCTCGCTGACGGAGCCCGGTCTCTCAGGGCCCCCGGTTTAGACTTCAGGAAGATGTGGGGGGCCCCTTCCTCGTGAAAAGGAGCCCCAGCCTCCCCAGGACCCGCGGTGAGTTTTCGGGAAAAATGTAGGGTCACGTTTCCCCTGAAGGAGCCCCCGGCCCCCTGGAACCCACGGTGAGTTTCGGGATGAAGGGGGCCGGGTTACACTACAGGAGCCCCGGCCTTCTAGGGGGGCCCGGGGGGTAGGCTTCGTCCAGGGGGGGCCGCGTCCCCGGTGACAGGAACCTGGGCCCCCTCCCCGAACCCCCAGGGGGGGCTTCCGGAGGTGTGAGACATAAATCACAGTGAGGCCCCCCCCGTCCTCAAAGGGCCCGTGTCTATTTCTCAGGAAGGACTGGGGACCCGCTGCATGACAGGAGTCCGGCTTCCTCAGGAAACCCCGGGGGGACCGGGCGCTGGGTTGGAGTCACATCACTCCACGTCGCAGAGCTACTCAGAAGAAGGTAAGTGAATGGGGGCAATTGGGGATAGGGTTTAGGGTTTAGGGGGAGCAATATGTGGTTAGGATGAATTAGTTGATATGGATTTGTGGGTCATGGTTTTGCGTTCGAGTTCCCGGTTAGGGTGAGAGATGGGGGAAGGGTCCCGAGTTTGGAGTTTGGGACGGATTTGGGATTAGGGAAAAAAGGTTAGGGATTGGGATTGGGTTGATGTTACAGATAGGTTTATTTGGGTTTAGGGTTAAGGGGTGGGGGGGGGAATACTTAGGATTACGCGGGGGATGGGGTTGAAGTTTAGGGTTAGGGCTTTTAAGGCAGGGGTTTGGTAGGTTTGGGTAAAATTAGGGAATTAGGGTTAAAAGGGTTAAGGGGGTTAGGGAACGGGTTAGGGTTTGGGGTTTGGGTTTGGGGAAAGGTTAGGGTTAGGGGTTAGGTTTTAGGGTTAGGGAAGGGTTAGGAAGGGTTAGGGTTGGGTTTTTGGGGGTTAGGGGTTGGGTACTGGTTTGGGGTTTTGGGTTTTAAAGGGGATGCGGTTTTTGGGTTTTGGGTTAGGTACTACTTCAAAAAGATCGATTTTGTCTGTCTCGTGTACTTTTCCTTGGGTTTCGAGCAAAGCAGGTTAAAAAAAGAAAGAAAGAAAGAAAAGAGAAAGAAAGAAAGAGAAAGAAAGAAAAGAAGAAGAAAGAAGAATGAGAAGAAAGAAAGAAAGAAAGAAAGGAAAAAGAAAGAAAAGAAAAGAAGGAAAAGAAAAAGATGAAAAAGGTCATAGGGTTTAAAAATTTTACAATACCTTCCTATTTTTTTGGTGACTGGAACTTTGAGGGTAACTGCTTAATGATAATTGGTTCAGTTCACCGGATACCTGGCGTCTGTCTTTCAACAGAAGGGTTAAAAAAAAAAAAAAAAAAAAAAAAAACTAGAGTGTGAGTCAATGAGACAACCAAGGGGTTTTTTTTTGTTTGGGGTGTTGTGTTTTCCTCCTCCACCCTTGCCCTTTTCTTCCTTCTCCCCCCCCCCACTCAGTTTTTGTGTTTTCTTTTGTCTGTTTTCAGGAAACCTCAGATACGGGTGTGTTAGTAAAGTGTTTCAGGTTTTTTTGTTTCTTTTTCCTTCTCTTTTTTTAAATTTTAATTCCCCAATTCATGAGACATACATTACAAACCACCAACACACACACACAAAAAAGGCAGGACACAGGCAGGGGAGAAGCGGGCTCCCGCAGGAACCCCCGTGTAGGACTCGCCCCGGGGACTCCGGGTTCACCCTGGGCGAAGGAGGTGCAAAACCCGTGAGCCCCCCAGGGTCCCCTGTTTCGTGCTTCCTTAACAATTGTATTACGGGGGGCCAACCCCCTTTGTGGTCAGCGTTTTAGTCCCCCTTCACCCCAGGGCGTGATCCTGGAGCCCCGGGATCGAGCCCACGTCAGGCCCCTGCATTGGACCCTGTTTTCCCCTCTTGTCTTTGCCTTTCTCTTTCTTTCTCTCTCTCTCTCTCTTTTCCCCCACCCCACACCACCCACCAACACATCAATCTTAAAAAAAAAAATTTGTGCCCTTTAATTTTAAAGGTTTTTTTACAAATGAAAAAGCGGAGGAATAAACAAAACCAGCAGAGCCGGGGCAGTAGGTTTTGAGAGTGCTTTTTAATGGGGCGCCCCTGGGCGAGGTTCATGACTCGGAGAGGGGCCAGAGACGGGGGAAGTCGCGGGGGGTTTGGGGGGATGGGGGGGTTTTTACCTTCTGGTTCCGGCTCTGGATCCGGGTGGTCCTTGACAAATTGGGAAAAAGGGGGGAACACTTTTTTTGTCCTAAGGTGATGGTGGGGGGGGGGGTGGGGGGTAGTATGGGGGGAGGGGGTGGGGGTGGGGTGGGGGGGGTTTCCCGGGCCCGGGGAAAAAGTTTCTTGGATGGAAAGTTTCGGTTTCCCCCTTAGGCTTTAGACTTATGGAGATGAGGGTGTTGGTCAGGGTGCTGTTTTGAGGGGAAGATCACCCAAATTTTGGGGCCCCGTTTGAGTGTCCGCCATTTGGGGTGCCCCTGTCTCAGCCACCCAACAATACATAGCATACACAAAAACACACACACACCCACACACCCACCAACGTGTTTTAAAAAAACTATCACATGTATTCATTTCCTTTGCCCAAACTAAGGATTTTGGTATGATAGGCAATGGGGCCGTGGTTCCTCTGGCTTTTTTACCAGAGACTGAGGTTTCTAGGTTTTAACAGGTCTGCCGCCTGGGGGCTCAGCGGTGGGGGGGGTGGCATGGCCTTTTGGGGAGGGGCCCAATTTTGGGGGGGGCCGGGGGGGGGGGGGGGGGAGTGTCCCAGTCCCGGGCCCCCTTTCCCCATCTGGCTCCCGTGGGGAGCCTCCCTTCTGCCTAAAGTTTGTCTCTGGGCTCTCTCTCTCCCTTCCCCTTCACAAAGGCTCTTCCTCTCCTCTCTCCTCCTCCTCGCTCAAAAGTGTAAATAAGTACAAATTTTTTAAAAAACTGCCACATGGAATCGAGGGCTACTGGTTAACGACAAGGGAAAACACCCCTGTGTGTGAGATAGGAGGAAGACATGTAAAATGCGGGTGGTGGGGTGGTGGTGGTGGTGGTGATGGTGGTGGTGGGTGGTGGTTAAAAAATGAATTGTCCCGAAATGGGCTCTGGTTTTTTTTTTTTTTTTAAGTTTATTTACTTTTTCATGAGATTTAGAGGGCACAGGGGACGGCAGAGACAAGGGGGAAACAGGATCCCTGCGAGGACCCCCGATTTGGGACTCAGTCCCGGGTCTGGGATCTTTCCCTGAGCCCAAGCCAGACGATCAAAGGGTTTAGGCACAAGGGGTCCCAGCCCAACTATTTAGAGAAGAACACTTAGGGGCGACGGGGAAAGGGGGATCCCCGGGGGCGCAGCGGTTTGGCGCCTGCTTTGGCCCAGGGCGCGATCCTGGAGACCCCGGGGTCGAATCCCACGTCGGGCTCGGTTTCATGGGCCTGCTTCTCCCTCTGCTGTGTCTCTGCCTCTCTCCCCTCTCTTTTCTCTTCTCTGTATGACTATAAAAAAAAATAAATTTAAAAAAAAAAAAAGACTGACGGAAAGGAAAAGAAATTATAGAAAGGGGTTTTTTGAAGGAATTTTTTTAGATTGTTTTTGTTTTCTTTTTTTTTTTTTTTGGGTTTTATTTATGTATTCATGGGAGAGGAGGAGAGAGAAGAGACAAAGAGGGGGGAAGAGACAGGAAAAAGAGAGAAAAGAGACAGCAAAGGGGAGAGAAAGGATGAGAGACGGGGGACAGAGGAAGGGGAAGAGCCCGGGGAGAAAAGAAAAGAGAGGCAGAGAGATTTAAAAAGGGGACAGAAGAGCAGAAGATAAAAAGGGGGACAGAAAGAGGAGGAAAGCGGAAGAGACAGAGAAGAGAGAGGCAGGGAAGAGGAGGAGAGAGAGGCAAGACCACGGCGGGGGGAAGAAGTGGCTCACTGGGGAGCCCGATGCGGTCTGGATCCCAGGACCCTGGGATCAGGCCCTGAGCCAAAGGCAGACCTTCCCCCCGCTGAGCCCCAAGGGCCCCGTCCCAAAAAGGCAGACTCTTTAAAAAGTCTTTGTAGGGTGGTCGAGGGACTGAGATTGGAAGAAGTGGGTTTTATAGTATGGTTTACAATTTGAGTTTTGGGCCCCTCTTCTCTCTGCAAAAATGACGAGATTCTCTTGCATGGTAGTTCTCTTAAATTAAGATTTGTGAACAGAGAAGAAAAAGACAAAGCAATGTGCTTTTTGTTTGTTTGTTTGGGCTTGGTTGGTTGGGTTTTGGGTTTTGGGTTTTGTTTGGTTGGGGTTTTTTTTGTTTGTTTGTTTTTTGGGTGTGTGTGTGTGTGTGTGGGGTGTGGGGTTTTTTCCCCCTTTACCTGCCCAGAACAGCAAGGTTTTTTTTCCCCTTTTTTTTTTTTTTTTTTTTTTTTTTTTTTTTTTTGTTTTTTTTTTGTTTTTATTTTTTTTTTTTTTTGGTTTCGTTTTTACCCGGGTCTTCCCCTACTAAGAGTGAAACATTTTCTCCCGTTAAAGGGCTTCTTTTTGGGGGAAAACCTTAAGAGCACTGTAGAATCTCCTGGGGCCCCACCTTGGCGAAAGAGACAATGGATTTCCGTTTTGTTATGTCCGTGTTCTTGTAGGCATGTGCCTGAAAACTTTGAGATTTTTTGGGTTTGGGGCTGGTTGGCTGCCTGGCTGTCGTCTAGGGTTTCCCTCATCCTTCGTGGATCTCAGCGGATCCCAGAATGCCAAACCTAAATAGAGTCTCTTGACATATAGGCCCTTTTACTTTTTGGGAAGGACCATGAGAAGCACTGCCCAGCAAAGAATCATAAGCCCTCTTAGATTATATTGCGGGGTAAATGCTGCCGGTTTTCCCAAAACGAAATAAAATTTCCTAAACTTGTAAGTGCCCTGGTGAGTGCCACCCCTCCACATTCAAACTGTTTAAAGGCCTGCGTTGTCCCCTGTGTTGTGTGTGGTGTGTGTGTGTGTGTGGTGGGGTGTGTGTGTGTGACAAAAAACTGGTCGGATTTTCCTCTCGACTGCATTATAATGATTCTCATCGGGTCTTTGGCAGTCCCCTCCCCCGTGGGTGACCCCTGTCACGTGCAGGTGTTGTTCGGAAGGTTTGCAAAATAAGGTCTGCCTTCGAAAATTCGCGGGGAAACACCTGGCGAATCCCGGTGTTGGTCATTGAGATCGTCCAACTACTTTTTGAGGAGTTGCGGAAAAAAAAAAAAAAGTGCATGGAAGCCCAAACAGAAAAGGGAAAAAGTGGAAAAAATGAGTTCCAAAAAAAACCTGAAAGATTAGAAACTCTCAGTGGCATCTTCCTTTTTTTTTTTTGGGGATTGTTAAAACCCCTTCGAAAGGTCGTGGAATCCGTTTTCTCATTGTAAACCCCCAAACCTTTTGGAAGGATCCCCTGATCCCAAGGCCTTCCCCGAGTAGAATGGCTTTGTTTTTTTTCTTTCGACCCCCCCAGTCCCCACGCCGCCCTCCCATCCTCCCTCCCCCCCTTCCCCCCCCCCCCCCCCCCCCCCCCCCCCCCCCCCCCCCCCCCCCGGGGGATTTTTCAAAGTGATCTTACTCCCAAAGGGAGGGCTCCACTCCGACCCGGAGGTCAGAGCCGTGCTCTTACTGACCGGGGGGCACGGCCCCTGGGAATCGCATCCTAAGACTCGATAGGATCGGACGGGCTGGAGACATAGATCCACTTTCGGGGAGCCCGCAAACCCCTCGGAAACCTAGCCCGTACCTTCCTTCCAGAGGTCGCCCGGCCTCCTGGGGAGTAAGAGTGCACCTCCCGGCGGGAAAGAAAAAGAGAGTGGGTGCTTTCCTCAGCGAGCCTCCAGGTTGCCCCTACAAGGTGCTTGGGGAAAAGCTGAGGTCAAAAACCCGGGCCACAACAACCGGAAAAACAGAAAAAAAGAGCCCCAAAAGGGATGCTGAAGTTCTTCCTTCTGGCCCTTTCCTTTTCGGCGTGGCGTCTGCGACCACGCCTGTCTCCCCAGGACAGGAAGAAAAAAAAGGTCCAGATGGCTGAACCGGGGGTTTTTGCACTTGCGGACCCCAGGACCCCTCCAGCCTTTCCCCCGGGAAATCCCTTCCCTGAGCCCGGGACAGGGGGTTTTTTTTTTGTGTTTCGGTTGGGTCCAAAAAAAGGGTCACCTACGGGGGAACCCTGTAACCCCTTTAAGCCCAGAGTCGCCGCGGCATTAATACCTTCAACATCCTCCTCGCAAGTTATTGTCCTTCCATTTTTTAACTCTCTTTTTTTTTTTTTTAAAATTTTTTTTTTATCTATTTATTTATCTATTTATTTATTTATTCATTCATTTAATTTATTCTTTTTTTTTAAAGGGTTTTTTTTTGTCAGGGAGAGAGAGAAGGGGGAGAAAGGGGAAGGGGGAGGGAGGCCAACGGGGGAGGGGCCCTGCGGTGCTGGATCCCCCAAAAAGCTTTATGATGCCGGAGCCGGGGGAGGCAGGGCCCCCTCAAAAGGGGTTGCCCCCGGGCCACCTGTCCCCCACCTCTTCCTTTCCCCCCGCCACCACGTCTTGCGCTTCGTTCATCTGGTTCCCACACACGGACCTCGTGCTCCAAGGTTTTCCCTAGACACACCCCAGGATCCCCAATGGGGAAAAGGTTCAGATGGGGGGCCAAAGTCTGGGACCGTTTCTCCTGTTGGGATGTCCTGGTTGCTGTGCGGTGGGGGGAGACAAAGGGTTCTCTCTCCACCACACCCCACGGGTGTGCGTCCGTCGTGGGGGGGGGACGGGGGAAGGACGGGTTTGGTTGGGGACATTTCTAATCCCATCGGGGAACCCCCCCCCCCCCCACCCTCGGGTTCCCGGGTTTTGGAGTGGGGGGCAGAGGAAGCCTCCCATGGTTTATTTTTCAAGTGCGCCCCTTTCCTGGGGCCCGGGGCCTTGGGCCGGAAACCCGGGCGGACTGGAACCGGGTTTCGCCCGGGGTGGGGTTTGGAAGGCGGCGCCTCGGGGGAGCCCTGGCCGGTGGGGGGTGGGGCGGTGGGCGGGTCGGGATGCCCCCAGTGGGGCAGATGCCCATCCCCAAAGGGGCGGAGGGGGGAAGCCACCCCAAAGGCCCCCCTTTGGCGCCCCGTCCTGCCCTCCTGTGTCAGGAAAACCCACTGACCCGGGCGGTCCGGGGGCGGGCGACCGCTGCCCCCGCGATCCCCCATTCCTCACACCTGGACCAGGTGTGGCGCCTGCCCCTTTCGGTCTGCCCCTGCCGCTGCCTGCCTGCCCTTTCTAATATCTCTGCATCCAAATGGCGACCTTTCAGGGGTTTTCCCCTGAGGTTTGGGGGCTTGCCTCTGGGTCCTTAGAACCCCAAAAAGAGAAAGATTGCCATCGTAGGGAGATACCACTTTAATTAGTTTTGTGAAAAGTTTTTTGGAGGAAGGAAAAATTTCAGCCTTGAAGTTTTGGGCCCTGCTCCATGGGTTTTACAGAACCAGGGCCAAGGCTCACAGAAAACTCGACTGTTGGGCTCTATTTCCGTGCCACTGAATGCACGTTGCCTGTCTGCCCCCTAAAAAATCAA
>NC_054824.1:18399-31141 GCF_018345385.1 Vulpes lagopus
GGCATCCCTGCATTCATTCATTTTAAAACATAATTTAATGACTTTAAAACTTGAGACCAAATTCTACGCATAGTTGAATGTACAAATTAAAAATAACTGATAGTCAATGCTTTATAAACACAGAATAAAATCCCATCAAAATAATTTGTTCATTGTTTTACCAAAATAAAGCACTCGAAGGCTGAATAAAATACTAAATCAAATCTACTAAAGAAAGGCCTCAGACAGCATTAACCAGAGAGTAACCTCTAATAATTTACTATACGCAAAGTTTTAGAAATTTCCTTTCTACGATTGGCTTAAACAAATATGGTGGACTGACTTGCCTCTGGGTCGTCTGCTCCCTCTGATTCAATTACAAAAGTAGCAAAGAGGATGCAGACCAAGATGAAAGGCATAGAAGACTGAACGAACTTGCTCGCCATGAGACACAATAAATCTACACCTACATAAATAGCCGTTCCTCTATGAAAAAGTGAGGGTGGACTGAATAGCTTCTGGACAACAAACCACAGAGGGACCACACAGAGAACAGTAGCAGAGCAAGGTAACAACACATAAAACCACGTCCCAAATGCAAGAATCTGCAGTAGGGAGGGATATCACTGAGGGTCCCCAGAAGCAGACTCAACCTGCCCTGGGGCACAGCACCAAAAACAGCAATTAAATGGCTACTAAGCTAGAAGTGGAGAAAATCCATTTACCTAACTCTACAGATCTGCCAAATGAAGGAACTGTTTCAACTCTTACCAAGGTCAAAGATGCTGCCAAGTTCCCTCCCATATCCACACGTTGACAGTACTGATTAGAAAATCAGGCACCCTTAGCTGGTCTTGCAAAACTGCCCGAGCAAGTCTGGGGCCCTAAAGCCCAACAATATCAATGCCCACCGAAGGAGGTCCCCAGCGTTCTACCATCTCGGTAAGATAGCCTTGGAAGCTCTAGCTCAGGCCTGCTGAGCACTTCCACCAGCTTTGCCCTGCACAGAGTAATACTGGAATCCCTCTAATGCCTACAGCTGCTCAAGTCATCCACCAGGAGACCAGCTACTCTAAGCCCCAGCATCCTGTCAAAGTGCCCTAGGTATAGCAAGCCCAAAGCACCCCAGCCCATGGTTTACTCCAGATCGACTGCCCAGCCAAATCCTCCTGATACACACAGTCACAACAAAGGGGACATTCCTACATAAGGGGCCATTCTTTTCAAGACCAAGAGGTAGCTATTCCACCAAATATAGAAATATCAAACACAAAGACAAACAGTACAAGGAGACAGATGTCAAAACAAGAGAACAAGATAAAACCTCAGAAATAAAAAAACCTAAGACGATAATTAGTTTACTTGATAAACATTTCAAAGTAATGGTCCAATGAAGAAGCTCCACCACGGACTAGGGAAAGAATGAAGGAATACAAAAAACAAAACAAAACAAAAAGGCAAAAAACAAACTTAAACATGTAGGGGGAACATATAAGAAGATGCACAAAAGGGGTGCTAATGACTCATTCATTTAAGCATACAAGTTTTGAGCGAAGCTCAGGGCAACTATCTCAGGTTCATTGAGATCAAGCCTTCTTCAGGCACTCAATTGACCACTAAGCCTGCTTTAGCTTCTTCCCTCTGTCCCTCCTGACACCCCTGCTCCATGTGACGGAAGAAGGTCGCACACAGAGGCTGAAAATTTCAATAACTGGTATCAAGGCATCAACAATAGATTAGAGGATAAAGAAGAATGGATCACTCCAATGCAGAAACGAAATACTGAAAATCACCCCAAACTAAGAATAGTGAAGAATAAAGAATTTTTTAAAATGACCTTAGTTATTAAGAGACCTCAAAATAACATTAATTTACTAACATTCAAATTATAGGATTTCATAATGGAGAAAAAAAGTAACAAAATCTAAATGAGAAATAATGGCTACAAATTTCCTTAATCTAGTATATGAAAGAATCCAATGTCCAGAAGAAAAGAGAATTCCAAACGCACAAGATGAAACAAAGATAGTCACACAAATATATAGTCCATAAATTAAAATGGTAAAACTTAAAGATAAAATCGCGTAAGGTAGCAAAAGAGGAAACCAGTCACATGTAAGTGAAACTCCGTAAGATGATCAGCTAATTTTTCAGCCAGAAACTTCTGTTTTCAAAGAAGAGATGACCAGGGATATATGTAAAGACCTGAAAGACAAACCCACCACAAGAATACTTTACAAGGCAAATTAATCACAACAGAAGGAAACGATAGAGTTTCCACAGGCAAGCAAAAACTAAAGATGGTCATCACTACTAAAAATCTTACAAAATTCCTAAAGGGTCTTCCTTAAGCCGAAAAAAAAAGACCAAAACTACAAAATAAAACAAATATTAGAAAGAAAAAAATCTCACGCTGAAAGTAAATATATAGTAAAGGCAGTAAACCATCACTTAAGCAGTATAAAATTAAAACGAAAAACAGTAAAATTAAACTATAACTATAGAAGTTACTTTAAGGGACACAAAAATAAAAAGATGTAACAGGAAACAACAAAACGTTAAAACATGGTTCAGGTGGAGGGGTTGGTAAAAGGTTATTTCGATAAAATACATTTAAACCTAAAGCAAAAAATATTAGGCTTAAAAAGAGGGGTGGGTGGGGGGGGGGGGGGGGGTGTTGTGGTGGTCGGGTGGGGGTGGCGGTGGGACTGATATATAATATATATATTTATATATGGTCAATACACAGAACCTCAAAATAACCACAAAACGAAAAGCCAAGAGAAGAAACACAAAGAATAAAGAGCAAGAAGTCCAAATATAACATATAAGAAACTATCAAACCGACAAACGAAGGGAAGAAAAGAAATGAACAGAGGAAAAAACTACAAAAAACGCAGAAAACAATAAAATGGCAAGAAGTAACATACCTAAAACAATACATTAAAGGTGAAATAAATGTTCCAATAAAAGACACTGATGAATGGATAAAAAAAAACCAAGACCCATCTATAACGCTGCCTACAAAAGACTGAATTCAGATCTAAAGACACAACAGACTGAAGGTAAAGGAATGGAAAAGATAAATCAAATGCAAATGGAAACAAAACAAAAACAAAGCATATGCAGCAATACTCAGTCAGACTATTAGGTTGTAAACTCATAAACTACAGAGAACAGTTTTCTTTTCAAGTGCACATGAACAGTCTCCAGATGTTAGGCCACAATGAAATAAATCTCAAAATATTCCAGAACATTGAAATCATTACAGTTCTTTTCAGCCCCAACAGTAAATAAAATTAGAAATGAATTGCAAGAAAACCTGAAAAAAAACACCAAACACGGGGAAACTAAACAATTGCTACTAAACAATCAATGGTCAAACAAAGAATCAAAGAGAAAACAAAACAAAAAGGCTGAGATAAATGAAAATTGAAACATAACTTTTCCAATCCAGGAACACAGAAAAACAATTCTAACAATCAAGTTCCGTAGTCAATAAAGAGACCACCGTCAGTGAAATAAGAAAATTCGCCAAAAAAACAACCTAAATTTACACCTAAAGGAACTAGAAAAAGAAAAAAAAAAAAACAACCATGCAAAGTAATAGAAAAACAACAGAACAGATAAAAACAAAATAATAAAAAAGAACCAAAAGACCAGATCAATGAAACAAAAACGATTACTGAAAAGACTAGTAAGCAAGTCAAATAAATCTAGTTTAAAAATCATCAATAAAAGAGGACCCAAATAAATACACAAGGAATGAAATAGGAAAAAGGTACAAATGACGACATCACAATATATAAGGAGTAATTATAAAAACAATTCTTACAGGAACAGTGGATATACAACAGATTTAAAAAACAAAATCAGCACTTGGGACCTGGGTGGCTCAGCCAGTTAAGCAGCCAATCTTAATATTCTCTCTCCCCGTAGAACCTGTGTGGTTCTGTCAAAGTTAAGTGTTAGACTCCTGGTTTCCAACTCAGGGCCTGATCTATGGAACGTGGGATCTAGGCTACGAGTGGGGGCTCGCTAATTTCAGAGTGAAGTCTGCTTCAGATTTCATTCCTCCCCTCTCCCACCCCTCTGCCCCCTTCTTACTCTAACTCGAATAAATAAACAAACAAACCTTAAAAAAAAGATTATCTCTCTCTCCCTCACCCTCCCTCTTAATAGGAAAAATACTTCATCTCTGTAAACTATTAGCTCAGGTTTTGGAGCTAGGGGAAAAAACACAAAGTTATAATTTAAAAGATATAGTTTCAGAAAGCACAAAGATAATTCTATTAAAACAGTAAAGGTTAGTTTCATTAATTTTATTTTTTTTAAAGATTTTTATTTATTTTAATTCACGAGAGACAGAGAGAGAGGCAGGAACACAGGCAAGAGAGGGAGAAGCAGCTCCATGCAGGGAGGCCCAATGTGGGACTCGAACCCAGGTCTCCAGGATCACCACATGGACCAAAGGCAAGCGCTAAACTGCATAAGCCTCCCGGCTGCCCCAAGTAAAAGGTTTAGTTTAAAGATATCATCCGAGTGGGCACCCAGGTGGCTCTGCAGATTAGCGCCACCTTCAGTCCCAGGGCCTAATCCTGGAGACCTGGGAATATGAGTTCCACATGAGGCTCCCTGCATGGAGCCTGCAACTCCCTCTGCCTGGTGTCTCTGCCTCGCTCTCTCTCTCTCTGTGACTATCATCAAATAAATAAAAATTTTTTAAAAAAAGAAACCAGTAAAAAAATAATAATAATACAATAATATTTGCAACTGCTTAAACAAATAAACGTACGCTTCTTGTTTGCTTATAACTCTTAGGCACACTCTCTGAAAATACAAATTAGTATTAAATGAAAGACATTAATATATGGATTTCTTTACATATATATATATATTTTAGATTTTATTTATTTACTCATGAGAAACACACACAGAAAGAGCGGCCCAGAGACATAAGCAGAGAAGAAGCAACTCAAGCAGGAGTCCGATGTGGGAACCCTATCCCAGATTCCAGGATCATGCCCCTTGATCAAAGGGAAGTGCTCCCACTGACCACCCAGGCATCCCTAATATATGGATTTAATGTAAAAAGGCAGAATAATTAATTGGCTATGGAGTAATTAAGTGTCTATCTAAAAACGATTTAAACTTTGTCGATTTTCTTAATTAGAAATGAACAAGTTATTAACTAAAGCAATCCAAATTATTTTTATGATCCTTTTATAGGTTTAAATACTTTAAAAATACTAACATTAATACATATGGAAACACATTCTATTTCAATTCATTTTATTTCTGAAATTTTTTTTTTAAACAATTTATTTATTTATCATGAGAGACACAGCAAGAGCGACGAGGGAGAGAAGCAGGCTCCCTGCAGGGAGCCCGACGTGGGACTCAAGCCAGGTCTCCAGGATTCCACAACCTGGGCCCAAGGTGGCGCTTAAACCATGAGCCACCCAAGGCTGCCGTCCCATTTATTCTGAAAAATTGATATACATTAAACCAATAAGAACTTTTGCTAATATTAATGAGTAAGTTTAATACTTAAAACCAATTCACCATTTTATATACTTAAAAAAATGAAAAACAGCAAACTGAATAATGTGTTTCTATCTTTACATACCTGGACCTTATAGGCTGAGGTGGTGGTTTCTTTGGTTTCTATTAAAATAACAATGGTGAAGATACATTGAACACTTACATGTTACATATTTATACTTAACATAAATTCTGAACATTAACAATCAAATTGTAGGAATAGTTGTCCTCATGCTCATCCCGACCAAAAAATTATCAAACAGTGAAGTTTTAACACCAAAAGGCACTGACAAAAAAATTTTCTATTAGAACAAATGCCTTCTTGATCAAAATTCGAATAAGTCAAAGCTCATTTGATGAGTTTGCTAAACCCCCCAAAATATCTTAATGCTGATCAAAAATATTCACTACTCCCTCCCTTTACTTTAAGATTCCTAGGCACAATTTTACCTCTCTTTAACAACTGAGTACCTGCAGGCAAGAGAGGTGGCAGAGGAAAAGGAAAGGCAAGACTGAATTAACGAAAAAAAGAGTACCTTAATAAATATATCCAGCTTAAAAACTCGATTCTTTGGAACTCTCAAAGAGAAGATTAAAGAAAAGGTCTGGCGGTACATGTGCATCCGGATATCCAGGGTCGTGAAACTAATGCCCCACCATAGGGCTCCATACTCAGGGTGGAGTCCTCCTTATCCCTCTCCTCCCCCATTTGCATGGGGCACACAAATAAAAAAACCTTTTAAAAAAGTGAAAAGGTCTTTTTTCCTCAACTCATTCAAATTTCTTGGGTTTTAAGCATTTTTTTTATTTTTATTTTTTTAAGAAAGAAGGGTTGAAGTAGGGTAGAAGGAAGAGAGAATCTAGACTCCACGCCAACAAGGAGCCCACACAGCTGGATTTACAATCCGAGATCATCACCGAGGGCGAAACCAAAAGTCTGACACTTAACTACTAAAAAACCGACTCAGGCATCCCTGCATTCATTCATTTTTAAAACTTAATTTAATGACTTAAAAAACTTGAGACCGTTCTAAGCAGTGAATGTACAAATTAAAATAACTGAATAGTCAATGCTTTATACACACTGAATAAATCCCCTCAAAATACTTTGTTCATTGTGTACAAAAATAAAGCACTCTGCAAGGCTGAATAAATACTAAATGAAATCTAGCTAAAGAAAGGCCACAGACAGCATTAACCCAAGAGAAACCTCTAATAATTTACTTACGCAAAGGTTAGAAATTTCTAACATTGGCTTAAACAAAATATGGTGGACTGTCTTCTCTGGGTGACTCTGCTCTCTGATTCAATTACAAAAGTAGCAAAGAGGATGCGTCCTAGATGACGCATAGGCAGACTGAACTGAACATCTCCATGGACACTAATAAATCTACACCTTACATATAAGCCTTTCCTCATGAAAAAGTGAGGGGTTGACTGATATACTTCTGGACCACAACAACAAGGGACCACACAGAGAACATAGCAACAAGTAACAACACAAAACCCACGTCCCCAAAATGCAAAGAATCTGCAAGTAGGGAGGGATATCACGAGAGGGTCTGAAGCAGACTCATCACCTGCCCTGGGCACAGAAACAAAACAGCAATTTAAATGGCTACTAAGCTGTTATAAGTGGAGAAATCCATTTACGAACTCTAAAGAGTCCTGCCAAATGACGGAACTGTTTCAAACTCTTACAAGGTCAAAGATGCCTGCAAGTTCCCCATGATCCACACTTGACAGTACTGAGAGAAGAATCTAGCACCCTAGCTGGCTTGCTAGACTGCCCAGCAATCTGGGGCCCTAACCCCAAACAATTTTCAGATGCCCCACCTAAGGCGGTCCCCAGCTCTAGCCATCACGGTAAGATCGCCTTAACTCTAGCTTCATGCCTGCAGAGCTCTTCCACAGCATTGCCCTGGCACAGAGTATACTGGAATCCCTCTAATGCCCCTACAGCTGGCTCAAGTCTCCACCAGGAGCCCAGGGCTAACTCTAAGCCCCAGCCATCCTGTCAAAGTGCCCCTGGTATAGCAATCCCCAAAGCACCCCCAGCCCATGTTTTACTCCAATCGAGCTGCAGCCAAATCCTCCTGATACACACAGTCAAAACAAAGGGACATTCCTACATAAGGCCCATTCTTTCAAGACCAAGAGGTATCTATTCCAACCAAATATATAAATACAAACACAAAGACAAACAGTATAAGGAGGACAGATGTCATAAACAGAGAACAAGATAAAACCTCAGAAAAAAACCTAAGACAATAAGTATTTACTTGATAAACCATTCAAAGTAAAGGTCATAGAAGATGCCACTCCGTACTAGGGAGAATTAAGGAATACAAAAAACAAAACCAAAACAAAAACAAAAAAACAAACTTGAAACAGGTAGGACATATAGAAAGTAATCAAAACGCGGGTGCCTGAATGACTCAGTTCAGTTAAGCCTAACAAGTTTTGAGCGAAGGGCTCAGGGCACGCTCCTCAGGATCAAGAGATCAATCCTTCTTTCTCCAGCTCTGCAATTGGATCACTAAGCCTGCTTTAGATTCATTCCGCTCTGTCCCTCCTACATAACCCTGCTTCCATGTGAAGGAAAGGAAGGTCGTCACAGAGCTGAAAATTTCCATACTGTTAGACAAAAATTAAATGTGCTTGAGAGAAAATTTACTTTCAGAATCTTACTTTTAGCTATGGATGATTTTACAATATGTCTCTGTCATGAATTTTTGGGAGGGTAAGAAGCAATCTGCTTTCTTACAGGATTTAAGTCTCTATCTCTCTTCTGACAGTGAATAAGTGTTCTCTGAATCTTATCCTGTGACTCTTTGGCTTTTCTGCAACCTTGATCCCTTTTTACCCCATAGAAGGATGGGGGACCTCATTGATGGATGATTGAATGATTGAAGTATAATTGTCATACAGTATCCTATTGGTTTTAGTGCTTAGATCATAGTGAGTAGGTATTTTATACATACAATGGTGGCAAGCCCGGGTGGGACACTAACGGTTTAGCGTACCTTCAGCCCAGGGCTGGTCCTGGGACACGGGATCGAGTCATGTCGGGCTCCCTGCATGGAGGCCTGCTTCTCCCTCTGCCTCTCTCTCTCTCATGAATAAATAAATAAAATATTAAACAAATAAATCAACAGGCCCACTGGCAATATGGGGAATAAGATGATGTTCTGATGTATGTGGGCTAGTTTGGAAACATCTTAGTGATTATGTTTTTTAAATAGTCTTTTTCTAGAAGAATACGGGATTTGTGTTTGTTTTTTTTTAAGAGGGAGGGGAGTGATGAGTGAGATAATCATTTTTAAGGTTTGTTTGGTTATTTCAGAGTTAGTGTAGAGGGGGCAGGAGGGGTGGGAGAGGGAGAAAGAATGGAAGCAAGACTTCCCTCTGTATACATGCCCCACTAGTAGCTAGATCCTGTACCATGAGACAGGACCTGAGTTGAAACCAGGAGTCTAACACTTAACTGACTGACCACAAGGTTCCTCCGGAGGAGAATATTTAAGAATTGGATGCTTAACTGGCCGGAGCCACCCAGGTTGCCCCAAGTGCTGATTTTGTTTTTAAATCTGTTGTTTATTTCACTGTTCCTGTAAGAATTGTTTTTTATATACTCCTTTATATATCTGTGATGTCATTTGTAACTTTTCCTATTTCATCCCTTGTGTATTTATTTGGGTCCTCTTTTATTGATGATTTTAACTAGATTTATTGACTTTGCTTAATAGTCTTTCTGTATTCAGTTTTAGTTTTCATAGATCAGGTCTGTGTTCTTTTTTTATTCTATTTTGTTTATATCTGTTTCTGTTGGTTTTTTCTACTTACTTTGCATGTCGTTTGTTTTTTTTTTTTTTTCTCGAGTTCTTTAGGTGTATTTTTAGGTTGTTTTTTTGGGAATTTTCTTATTTCTGAGGTGGGCTCGGTATTGCTACGAAATTGCTTGTTTAAATTGCTTTTTCTGTGTTCTAGATTTGGAAAAGTTATGTTTCAATTTTCATTTATCTCAGATTTTGTTTTGTTTGGTTTTCTCTTTGATTTCTTTGTTGTCCCATTGAGTGTTTAGTAGCCTTGTTTAGTTTCCCGTGTTTGTGTTTTTTTTTTCCTGTTTTCTTGCATTTAATTTCTTAATTTATACTGTTGGGGCTGGGAGAAAGGATACCTGTAATGATTTCAATATTCTGGAATATTTTGTAGATTTAATTTCCATTGTGGCCTAACATTGGAGATGTTCATGTGCACTTGGAAAAGAAACTGTTCTCTGTAGTTTATGAGATAACTACAACCTATTTAGTCTGAGAGTATTGCTGATAAGCTTTTTTTTTTTTTGTTTCCATTTGCATGAAATATTTTTCCATTCCTTTACCTTCAGTCTGTGTGTCTGTAGATCTGAAGTCAGTCTGTGTAGGCAGCGTATAGATGGGTCCTTGGTTTTCTTTTTATCCATTCATCCAGTGTCTTTTAATTGGAACATATTATTTACATTTAAGTAATTGTTTATAGGTAGTACTCTTGCCATTTTAATTGTTTTCTGTTTGTTTTGTAGTTTTTCTCTGGTTCATTTCTTTTCTTCCCTTCGTTTGTGGTGGATAGCTTTCTTATATGTTATTTTTGGACGCCCGTTCCTTTCTCTTTTATTTTTTGTGTTTCTTCGTTGGCTTTTAGTTTGTGGTTATTTGAGGTTCCTGTGTATGACATATATATATATATATTATATATCAGTTTCTATTTTAAGCCAATATTTGCTTTAGGTTAAATGTATTTATAGAAATAACCTTTTACCACCCTCCACCTGATCCATGTTTTAACGTTTTGATGTTTCACTTTACTCTTTTTATTTTGTGTCCCTTAAGTACTTACTATAGTTATAGTTAATTTTACTGTTTTTGTTTTTAAGTTTTATACTGCTTTTAAGTGACTGGTTTACTGCCTTTACTATTATTTACTTTCATCAGTGAGATTTTTTTCTTTCAAATATTTGTTTTATTTGTAGATTATGGTCTTTTTTTTCTGCATTAGGAAAGATCTTTAAGATTTTTTGTAAGATTTTTAGTAGTGATGACCATCTTTAGTTTTTGTTTTGCCTGGGAAACTCTATCTTTTCCCCTCAGTTGTGAATAATTTTTCCTTGCTAAATGTATTCTTGATGTGGGCTTGTCTTTC
Source organism: Vulpes lagopus (assembly GCF_018345385.1). NCBI lineage: Eukaryota > Metazoa > Chordata > Mammalia > Carnivora > Canidae > Vulpes > Vulpes lagopus. Next base: position 29,104 of record NC_054824.1, read on the forward strand.
AGGTCTTTACATATATCCTGTCACTCTCTTCTTGAAACAATGTTTCTCGACTGAAAAATTTGCTGATATCTTACGGAGTTTCACTTACATGTGAATGTTGCTCTTTTGCTACCTGTAGATTTTTTCTTTATGTTTTACATTTTAATTATGTTATATATTTGTGTGACTCTCTTTGGTTCATCTTGTTTGGAATTCTCTGTTCTTTCTGGACATGGATGTCTTTCTCATTTACTAGATTTTATGAACTTTGTAGCCCCATTATTTCTTCAATATAGATTTTGTTTCTTTTTTTCTCCATATGAAATATCATATAAATGAATGTTAGTTACACATAATGTTATTTCTGAGGTCTCTTAATACCTAAGTATTTTAAAAATTCTTTATTTCTTTCACTATTCTGATTGGGTGATTTTCAGTATTCTTTCTGCATTGGAGTGATCCATTCTTCTTTATCCTCTAATCTCTTGTTGATGCCTATGATTCCAGTTATTGATAATTTTCAGCTCTTGACCGACCTGCCTTCTTCACATGGAGCAGGGGTGTAGGAGGGGGACAGAGGGAAAGAATCTAAGCAGGCTTACTGTCCAATGCAGAGCCTGAAAGGAAGGCTTGATCTCTTGACCCTGAGATCGGGCCTGAGCTTCACTCAATAACTTGTATTCTTAACTGACTGAGTCATTAGGCACCCCCCCCCCCTCACACCCCCACTCCTTTTGATACTTTCTTATATGTCCTACTGTTTAAGTTTGTTTTTTTTGTTTTTGTTTTGTTTTGTTTTCTGTATTCCTTATTCTCCCTAGTCGGTGAGCATCTTCATGACAATACTTTGAAGTGTTTATCAAGTAAAACTACTTATTGTCTAGGTTTTTTTTTCTGAGGTTTTATCTTGTTCTCTTGTTTTCGAACATCTGTTCCTTATATTGTTTGTCTTTGTGTTTGTATTTATATAGTTGGTGGAATAGCTACCTCTTGGTCTTGAAAAGAATTGGCTTAAGTAGGAATGTCCCCTTTGTTGACTGTGTGTATCAGGAGGATTTGGCTGGGCAGCTCGATCTGGTGGTAAACATGGGCTGGGGGTGCGTTGGGGCTTGCTATACCAGGGCACGTTGGCAGATGGTGGGGCTAGAGTTAGCCTGGGATCCTTGGTGATGACTTGTGCAGCTGTTGGCATAGAGGGATTCCAGGATATTCTTGGCCAGGCAATGCTGGTGGGAGAGCTTGAACGTGCTCTCTGCAGGCTGAGCTAGTGCTTCCAAGGCTATTTACCGTGATGGCTGTGCTGGGGACCGCCTTGGTGGGCATCTGAGATTGATTGGGGGCTTAGGGCCCCAGTACTTGCTGGGCAGTCTTAGCAAGCCAGCTAAGGGATGCCTAGATTCTTCTCATCAGTTAATGTCATGTTGTGGGTATGGGAACTTGCTGGCATCTTTGACCTTGGTAAGAGTTTGAACAGTTCCTTCATTTGGCAGATCTACTAGAGTTAGTAAATGGATTTTTCCACTTATAGCCTTAGTAGCCATTTATATTACTGTTTAGTTTCTGTGCCCAGGGCGGGGAGGTGCTGCTTCAGACCCCTCAGGATATCCCACCCTACTGCAGATTCTTGCATTTGGGACGTGGTTTGTGTTGTTACCTTGTCTGCTACTGTTCTCTGGTGGTCCCTCAGTTGTTGGTTTGTCCAGAAGCTATTCAGTCCACCCTCACTTGTTCATGAGATAAGGCTCTTTTGTAGGTGTAGATTTATTGTGTCCATGGGAGAAGTTCATTTGTCTTCTCCTATGCCTTCCATCTTGGACTGCATCCTCTTTGCTACTTTTGTAATTGATCAGAGAGCAGACACCCAGAGCAAGGACAAGTCCACCATATTTTGTTTAGCCAATGTAGAAATTTCTAACCTTGCGTAGTAATTATAGAGGTTACTCTATGGGTAATGCTGTCTTGGCCTTTTTAGCTGATTTATTTTAGTATTTATTCAGCCTTCAGAGTGCTTTATGTTTGTACACAATGATACAAATTATTTTGAGGGATTTTATTCAGT
>NC_054824.1:31241-41973 GCF_018345385.1 Vulpes lagopus
GGCCCTGTTGGAGCGCGGTGTACGTCAGGCAGGATGTGGGGGGACGCCCTTTAGCCCAATCTCGGGTGTGTATGCTTTGCGGGCAGATGTCTGCTGACTTGAGGGGAGTAGGACAGAGTTACAACTTTCATGAACAAGGACGTTTGCAATGTCTGCTTTTAGATAGATACACTTGAGGAAAAATCTGTCACTTCCACATGCCTTACACACCTCTTTGGCACCTATAAGGAGCTGGGACTACTCTAGGGCGTGGGAATGGGGGGGCCCTCCGAATATGCCCCACAAAAAAGCACCCTAAACCCAGCTTTCAATGGGTGCTTTTCCGGGCACTGGAACGAAAAGGTTCAAAGCGGAGGTACCAAAATTTTCCACTCCACTCAGTGGAGGACCCCCCTCCGGGTTGTTTTTCCATTGCTCTCACAATTTGAAAAAACGCGTGGTGCAGTTTTGGAAATCTTTTGCAGGCAGTGTGAACGGGGGAGAGGGTAAAAAGCTAAACTCTCCAAAGGTAAGTTCTTTGGGCAAGGCGTCAGCTAGCTTCCCTCGTAGGGCACTTAGGAGTGCCACCTGGTTTCCACAGGAAATACAGGAAATCAGGGTTTTGAGCTTGGATGCACAGTCTTGTGTGCGGATTTTTCCACTTACCTCTCAAACACTTCGGGGACGCATCGGGATCGGCTGTTAGGGGCGGGGTGTACGTGCAGGCAGGTGGGGAGGGACGGGTCCATTGCCGATCTTGGGAAAGTGTGTAGGGTTTTGCAGGCAGAGTTGCTGGGAACTTTGATGGGAGGTAGGGACAGAGCAAAAAAATTCAGAAAAGGACTTGCAATGTCTGCATTGAGTCAGATAATTGAGGAAAATCCTGTCATTCCAATGCTCTTCACAAAAACCTTTTCCGGCACCTAAATAAGATGGGGCCCTACGCTAGGGCAGTGAATGCGGGGGGGTCTGCCTGAATCAGCCCCCAGAAGGAAGCACGCCTACAACCCAGTTTCAAAGCTCTTTCCCTGGACCTGGAAGAAAACAGTTTCTAACCCAGGAGGACCCAGGTTTTCCCCCCACTGCAGGGAGACACCTCCAGGTTGTTTTTCCCCTTGCGTCTAAAAACCCTCGACAAACGGTGTGGTTGAGATTTTGGAAAACTCTTTTGCCAGTGTGCAACTGAAAGAAACGGAGGGTGAGTCAACACTCCAAAGTAAGTTGCTTTCGGAAAAGGGCCCGTTCAGTGTTTCTTGTATGGACTTTGTGTGCACTGGCTCAACAGGAAATACTAGGAAATTTTTGGGTTGAGTTGGATTTCCTTGTCTTGTGGCCGGGACTTTCCACTTAAACCCCTCACAACACTTCAGGGGAGCATCGGGGGGTAGGCCGTTAGGAGCGCGGGTTGTGAGGAGGATGTGGGGGAACAGTCCATAAGCCAACTTGGAAGTTGTATGCTTTGCAGGCAGATGTCGTTGACCACTTGATGGGGCTGGACCCAGCTACACTCTCATTGAACAAGGGCGTTTGCAATGACTGCATGAGATCAGATACACTGAGGAAAAAGTCACTTCCACCTTGCTCTTCCAAACCTCTCGCACCAACTAAGGATGCCGACATAACACGGGCGGGAATGCGGGGGGGTCCACCCCGAACCCCCGCACAAGGAAAAACGCCTAAAAGCCGCTTTCACCCGTGCTTTCTTCGGGCACTGAGAACTAACAGCGTTTTAAGCCAGGAGGCACCCCGAATACCACTAACTGCGCTGGAGACACCCTGCGGTTGCTTATTCACTTGCGTTAAAAGCCTTGACAAACTGGGGCAGATGTTGGAAACTCTTTCGCAGGCGTGTGAAATTGAGGGATGAGGGTTTTCTCAACTTTCCTGACGGTTGCTTTTGGACAAGGGGTTCATAGCTTTTCTCGGATGGCACTTGATGTCGACCTGGCTCACACAGGAAAAAAATAGGGAAATGCGGGGGGAGCTTTGGGTGCACAGTCTTGTGGGGCCGGGGCTTTCCACTTCAACAACCGGCGCATCGGGGCTAGACCCTTAGGGCGAGGTGTAGTGCAGGCAGGATGGGGGAGGGACAGTCCCAAAAACCCCCAAAACTGGGGTGTGTATGCTTTGGGCAGTGTCTGTAACACTTTTTGGGAGTTAGGACCGAGCTACACTTCATTGAAAAGGACGTTTGTAATGTCGCTTGAGCAGATACCCTGAGGGGAACCTGTTCAACTTCCCAAGCTTTTCACAAACTTCCGGCGCTAACTGGATGCTGAACCGAAGTCGGCGTGCCAGTCAGGATGGGGTTTGTCCTGCTGACCTCAGCTCGCACAGGAAGCATGCCTAAACAAGCTTTCCCTAGCTGCGTTCTGTGGGATATGAGAACGTAGACTATTGTAACCCAGGGGGGTTCCCAGAATTGACTCCACTTAGCTGGAGACACCCCCCGGGTTGCTTATTCCACTTGCTTCTCACAAGCCCTGAGAAACGGCTTGGGCAGTTTCGAAATTTTTGGGCAGTGTGAACTTGAGGGACTGAGGGTCAGCTCAACACCGAGTAAGTTGCTGTGGAAAAGGCGTTCAGCTACCCCTTTTTTTCCGTCCCGGCAACTTGGATGTTGCACCGGCTAACAAGGAATTACAGGGAACCCCCTGATTGAGCTTGGATGCATCGTCTTGTGGGCCGGGGATTTTCCCATTACTCCACAACACTTCAGGCACGATGGGTTGGGCCCGTTAGGAGCCGGTGTCGCAACAGGATGTGGACGGACGACATATGCTAATCGGGGAAGTGTGTAGGGCTTGCTGGCGATGTTGTTTAACACTTTCTTTGGGGCTAGGACAGAGCTACACTTCATTGAACAGGAGTTTGCAATTCTCTTTTGAGTCATTCACTTAGGGAATCCTGTCACTTCCACATGTCTTCACCAACCCTTCTGGCACTAAATAAGGATGCGGGCCCACCTTTCGTTACGGGACAGTCAGAATGCGGGGGCCCTGCCTGAACTCAGCTGCAAAAAGGAAGAAGCCTATAACCCAGCTTTAACAGCGGGTTTCCCTTTGGAAATGGAACGAACAGTGTTCCAGCCAGGAGGTACCCAGAATACCCTCCATGCGCTGGGACACCTACGTCTGCTTATTCCCCTTGCGCCCAAAAAGCCTCTGACAAACGGCGTGGTGCAGTTTTTTTGAAATCTTTCTGGGGCTGTGAAATGTGAGGGATGAGGGTGAATAAACTCTCGAAGAAATTTGCTTCGGACAAGGCGTTCAGTAGTTTTGTATGGCACTTAGTGTCCACCTGGCTCAACGGGAAAATATAGGAAATCGCTGGGTTGAGCTTGGGATGCACTATCTTGGGGCCGGGTTTTCCACTTACTCCCAAACACTCAGGCAGCATGGCTGCATGTTAGGAGCGCGGTGTAGTGCAGCAGGATTTTGGAGGGACACCCATAAGCCAACTCTCGGAAAAAATGTATGCTTGCAGGCAGTGTTGCTAGAACTTTTTGGAGCCGGAGTGGCTACACTCTCATGGATGAGGACGTTTGCAATGTCTGCATTGTATTCAGATCACCGAGGAGATTCTGTCACTTCCCCGCTTTCACACAACATCTTCCGGGACCTAAAATTTAAAGGGTGCTGGGACCTCCCTTTTAAGGGCAGTAGAATGCGGGAGGGTCTGCCCTGAACAAACTCGCAAAGGAAGCCGCCTACAAGCCGCTTTACTAGCTGCGTTCTCGGCACTGAGAAAGTAACAGTGTTCTAAGCGGAGGGACCAGAAAAACCACTCCACGGGAGCTGGAGACACCCCCCCGGTCTGCTTTTCCCCTTGCGTCTCACAAGCTCTGAAAAAAGGCTGTTTGAGATGTTGGAAACTTTTTTGCAGGCAGTGTGGGAACTGTTGAGGGGATGAGGGTGAGCTAAACTCTCCCAATTATGTTGCTTTTGGACAAGGCTTCAGCTAGTTCTCTGTATGGCAATTAGGATGTTGCACTGCTCACCAATAAATACTAGGAAACCCTGGATTGAGTTGGATGCACTAGTGTTGTTGGGGGACTTGCCTTACCTCTCCAAACACTCAGTTCACGCTCGGGGTAAAAGGGCCCGTAAAAAAACGCGTGTACTGCCGACACGATGGGGGAGGGGTGTCCATAAGCTCAAAATCTCGGAAGTGTGTATGCTTTGCAGGCAATTGTCTTACACACTTTGATGGGATCTAGACTGAGCTACACTTCATTGAACAAGGGACGTTTTCATTTTCTGTATTGAGATAGATACATTGAGGAGGGTCCTCCATTCCATAATCTTTTTCCCCCAACCTCTTCTTCGCTAACATAAAAGGATGCTGGGCCTACGTCTACGGGCAGTAGGAATCGGGAGAGTCCCCTGAAACTAGCTACCAAGGGGCATGACTAAAAAACCCGGTTTCATCTAGCTGCGTCCTAAGGCACAGAAAAAGGTAACAGTGTTCTAAGCCAGAGGTATCAGAAAACCCCTCCACTGGCTGGGACACCCTCCAGATCTGTGATTCCACTTGCATCTAGAAGCCTCTGACAAAGCCTTGGTGCAGATGTTGGGAAACTCTTTCTGCAGGCAGTTGCCCAAATGTGAGGACTGAGGGTGAGCTCAACTCTCGAAGTAATTTGCTCTCGGGACAAAGGGGGTTTAGCTAGCTTTCTGTATGGCACTTTGGTTTTAGCACTGGCTTACGGGGAAAATAATAGGAAATCGTGGATTGAGCGGAGGCACTGTCTTGTGGGCCCCGGGCTTCCCCTTACCCCTCACAACACTTAGGCAGCATCGGGGGAGGGGTTGTTTGAGCGGGGGTTAAATGCAGGAGGTGTGGGAGGGAACCCATAAGCTCACCTCTCAGAATTGTGTAGTTTGCAGGAGATGTCTGTTTGACACTTTGATGGGATAGGACCCAGCTAATCTCTTGGAATTGAAAAACTGTATGAGATCAGATTCACTTGATTCTGTCCTTTCCCCTGCTTTTACATAGCTTTCCAGCCGCCTAACATAAGGATGCTGGGAATATTGTTAGGGCAGTAAGGATGTGGGAGTGTACTGCCCTGACCTCAGCCCCCAAAGGAAGCATGCTTCAAGGGCCGGTTTCAATAGGCTGCGTTCTTAGGGCCCCTGAAAACGTAGGGAAATACTCTAAGCCGGGGTACCTAGTACTACTCCCTTCAGTGGAGACCCCTCCCGGTTGCTTATTCCACTTGCATCCACAAGCCCGTGACAAACGGCTTGGTGCAGAATTCGAAACTCATTCTGCGACAGTGTGCAATTGTGAGGGACTGGGGTGAGCTCAACTCCCCAGGGTAAAAATTGCTTGGTACTGCATCCAGTAGCTTCTTGTATGGAACTTAGGATTAGCCCTGGCTACATAGGAATTACTAGGAAATCGCTGGTTTGAGCATGAGGCACTAGTTCTTGAGGGCCGGGAACTTCCACTTACCTCTCACAACACTTCAGTCCCGCTCGAGCTAGGCTGTTAGGAGCGGGGTACCTGCAGGCAGGATGCGGGAGGGACAGGCCTTAAGCACAACTCTCAGGAGGTGTATGCCTGGGAGGCAGTTGTCTGCCCCCAACTCATACAGAGGAGTTAGAACCTAGCTACACTCTAATTGAACAGGGACGTTGCAATCGCGTGTATTCAAACAACATACACTGAGTTAAGCCTGTGCTTACACATGCATTTTTGACAACTCTTCCCTGCTCCTAAAATGAGGATGTTGTCAGCTCCGTCTACAGGCAGTCATGAATGCGGTGGGGTCCTGCCTTGAACTCATATCTCCCCCAAGGAAAGCATGCTCAGTGCGGCTTTCCAGATAGCCTGCGTTCTTAAGGCCGTGACAATGTTAGCAGCAGTGTAAGGTGTATGAGGCTGTGATGAAGCTGTCCGGGAGTGCGAAAGTGACAAGCAAGTCACTTGGTTCTCTCTCTGCTACTGTTCTGGTAGAACGAAATCTGTGGAAGCGAACCGTACAGGCAGTCAGGATGTGGGAGGGACAGGCTCCGTTCAAACGCAATGTGAATGCCTTAAGGTACATGTTGCTTGCACACTCTACAGGGGGAGTTAGAACCTAGCACGACTCTCATTGAACAAAGGCTGTTGGAAATCCTTGTATTGAATTCAGATTCACTTGAGGTACAGGCCAGACACTTCCACATGCTTTTCAACACATCTCTTCCAGCACCTCACTTAAGGATGATGGAGGTATGTCTGGCAGGTATCCAGCACTAATATGACCTGTGAATGCCCCCGAACCTATCTTATTTGTCATCTTAATCATATTACCCTATCAGGCTGTGACAAGACTGTCTAAGTGACCCCTCTTTACATTGCATACCTAGGACTCAGCAACGCTTCCGCTCAACTCTCAGCCTCCGACTCGCCGTTCGTTCTCGCGACATGTCCCGCGCTGTCCTCCCTCTATACCTAAACCCTATACTTGGTCAATCCGTCACCACTGGGCCTCGTGGGTCTTGTCCTCTGGTTACTTTGTTGGGCTCACCTGGACCTCCGGACACTATGTTCCCACCTGGGCCTCAATGTCTTATGACCATTTTCTCCCCACCTGTGTTATCACCCAGACCAGGTGATGAGTTCACCTGGGCCTTACCTGGACCTGGTGAATCTGGTCCCATCCTGGGTATCCATGGACTGGTTGTCTCTGGTTCCTCAGTAGAACCTCACCTGGACTGGTGAACTTCTTGTACTAACCTGGCATCATCAGGATCTGTTTTGTCTGTTTCCCAAGTAGGAGAACTCTTGGAAATGTTAATTTGGTCCTCACCTGGGCTTTCACCTGGACCTGGGTTTGACTCTGGTATCACATGAACCACACAGTGGACCAGGTCGTCTGCTGTTCTTGTTAGCCTCTCCTGTGCCTGGTGACTCCTGTCCCCCTACCCCCCGAGCCTCACTGGAATTTGGTGATTTTGGTCCTCAGCTTGGTTTCACCAGACCTGGTGACTGTGGTCCCACCTTTGGCCTTACCTGGACCTGCTGATTCTGGTTCCCACCTGGGGGCCTCACCTGTACCTGGTGTTCTGGTTTCACATGGACCACACCTAGACCTGGTGACCGTATAATGTCCTTTAGACTCACCTTTAATGTAACTCTGTTGTCCACCTGGGCCTCCCATTGGACGGGTGAATCTGGTCCCACACTTGGTCTCAAGTGGACTGGTGACTCTGGTCATGAGATTGGGCATCATTGGAACATGGTTTATTGTGTTCCCCACCTGGGGACTCTCTCGGACTAGGAACTCTGGTCTTACTGGGCCCCACTGGACCTGGTGATTTCTGGTTTGCACCTGAGACTACCCTGGATTGGTGACTGTGGTCCCACCTGGCCTCACTTGGACCTGTGACTATGATCCCATTGGGCCTCACCTGAGCCTGTTAACTCTGGTCCTCAATGGCATAATTGGGACCCGTGTTACATGTGTTCCACAACTGTAGGCCTCACCTGGACCAGGTGACTCTGGTCCCCTCGGGTCTCACCTGACTTGGTGATGTGAACCCACTTTGGCCTGATTTGGGACCTTATGACTATGGTTGCCACTGCGCTCACCTTGAACTGTTGACTCTGGTTTCTTTCAAGGGCCTCCCCTATACCTAGTGATTTGAGTCCCTCCTGTGGCCTCTCGTGTGCTGTGTGAGTCTGGTCCTCACCGGCCTCATCTGGACCTGGTGACTTGGTCCCACTGGGCCTTCCGGCCCTGGGGACTCTCTTCCAAAATGGACCTCATCTGGATCTGGTGATTGGTCTCAGTTTGGTCTCCCCTGGCAGGTGACCCGTCCCCACTTTGGACCTACTCAGACCTGGTGAATTTCGTCCCCCCTTGGCTTTACCTGACTGGTGACTCTTTTTACCCGCTATGCCTCAATTCGCTAAATGATTTGGTCCTCAGGGTGGGCCTCACATGACGGGTACTAAGCTGGTTATGTGGCTTGATCCCTGAGGTCACTGTATGGTGACTGTGGTTCCTTCTTGCCTCCCGGGGACTGGTGATTTGACCCCCATTGGGCCTTGCATGGCCCTGGACTTGGTCCTCCATTGACATCTTGGGACCGGGAAACTCTATTCACACCGGGGCCCTAACTTTGGACCGGGGGACCTCTGGTCCCACTCTGGGCCTCAAATAAAGGTTACTTGGTCCCCCTCGGGGACCTACCCTTAATTTTTTGACTTTGGTCCCCCCGGGCTTCATTGGACCGGGGAATCTGGCCTTACCTGTTCCTCCCCTGGACCTTGTGCTGTGGTCCCCCCCCTGGGTTCACTTGTTTGGTGAATTTGTTGCCAAACCTGGGCCTCACGGACCTTGCTGTGGTCCCACCTGGGTCTCACCTGGGATTGGTGCTTGTCCCATATGGGCTTCTTGACCTGGTTCCTGTGGTTCTTTGGCCACCTGGAACAAAATGACTTCATGGGTAAATAAATAAAATCTTTAAAAACCAAAACAAGAGAAAGGACAAAGGAATAGATCCTCTCAAGAGTTGCAGAAAAAAGTTTACAAAATTTAAAATAAAAAGCATAGTGGGTAGAAAAGGGAATATAAGGGGAAGGGAGAGAAAGGGTGTGGGAAAATAGAAAGGGAAAAACGAACATAAGACTCCTACTCTGGAAATAAAATAGGGGTGTGGAAGGGGAGGACGGCGGGGGGTGGGGGTGAATGGGTGACGGGCACTGAGGGGGGCCACTTGACGGATGAGCACTGGGTGTTATTTGTATGTTGAAAAAGGGTGAACAGCAATAAAAAATAAATTTATTATTTTTAAAAAGGGATAGTGGGTTTTTTATTTTTTATTTTTTTTTTTTGCTTAGTGGTTTTGGGAAAAATATTTCAACAAAATTAAAAGGCCTTGTAGAAGGCCCGCAGCTGCATCATCTCAATGGGGAAACTTAAAATCGTCCCCCCTTTAAGGGCAAACAAGCCAGAAGTCCCTCTCGATGGAGTCCTTGTAGTAACAGACAGGAACGAAAAAGGGTTTCCCCACTGGAAGGGGGAATACAATGTCCTTTTGCTGAAGATGTGGTTTTTAGGGAAAAAGGAAAAACCGACAGGGCTCCACCAAAAATGTTAGAACTAATGAGTGAATTCTTTATAGTTGTGGGACAAAATGAAAAAGGATCAGTAGCCTTGCTGTCCTGACAATGAGACTTAGGAAAGGAAATCAGGACATGACTCCCTTATCAGGGCATCCAAAAAAAAAAAATAATTGATGGAACCCGGGACTGCAAGGGCTTGTACACTGAAAATTACAAGCTTTGGGGGATTCCTGGGATCGTGGGGTCGGAGCTTTTTTGTTTTAAAAATCGTTCCAGAAAGCCACCGCGTTCCAAAGGGCATTTTTCCCATCAAATCATGGTGCCGATTTGAAAAAGAAAAAAAAACATCCTAAAATTTGTCCCCCCCCACAAATGAACCTGGACAGCAAATCAGTGTTGGAGGAAGGCAGATGGCGCAGCACTTCTTATTTCAAACGATGTAAGAGACACAGGAAAGGGAGTGTGGTTCTCGGGCCCTGGGGTGGCTCCGGGTTGGTTAAGATTGATCTTGCCCCACCCCCGTTTGATCTTGGGGTATTTTGTACTAGGCTGTGCTTGCTGTGGGGAGCATGGAGCCTATTAAACAAACCAAAACCCAGGGGGTGGTTGGGCATTGCTGAAGGAGCAGAATAAGAGCCTGGAAGAAAATGCACTCGATAGTCAACTGATTTTTTAAACTTAATTTATTTAAACCAATTATTTAACGTTTTAGTGTTTATCTTCAGAGATAGACTTAAGGGGTTCAACAGTTGGAGATAACACAGTGCTCAGACATCACGTGCCTCTTCCCTTTCCCGTCTACCCGTTTTCCCCGTCCCTCCACTTCCTCCTCCGCGGGCCTCAGTTTTTTTTCCTGGATTAGTCCTCTTTTCCCCCATCTCTGTTTTTATTTATTTGTTTTTCCACTTCCAAATTTTCCATCTGCTTTTTTCTTTAATTCACCTTGAATGACCCATACGCCATTTCTTTTCCCGACTGACTGATTTCATTAACAAATCCCTCTAGTTTATTCCACGTATTGCAAATGGCAAGATTTCCTTTTCTTTGATTGCTTGGGTAACTTCCCATCATTTTCTATCATCCCTCTATTACATCATCTATCTCCATCCTCTTAAACCTATCTGTCTGAGGCCCGAGGTCTCTCACGTGTGGGGTACTGTGGCCGCCTGCTGTGGACATTTGGGGTGCAGTTGTCCGGAGTTCATGCATCTGTATCTCGGAGTGAGCCCCCAGGCCCAGCATTTTCCCGGTCGAGGCGGCTTTTTTGTAACTTCCTGAGGAGCCACACTGTTTCCAGGGTGGCTGACCAGCCCGGGTCTGCCACAGTGGAGGGGGTTGAGTGGGTTTTGTAGGATGTGGTAAAAGTCTGGTCACATTTCCCTTTTGCACCCGTGGGCTCCAATTCACGTCCTTAAGTATTTTTTGAGAAAGCCGGGGTTTTTGGGCTCCGTTTCAGGGCGTTCCGGGGCTCACAGGCCCAGTGGAGCTGGAAGGAGGCAGGTGGGCCCGGGCCAGAGACACCCCTCCTGCTTGCCTCTTGCAGTGCCTAGCTCCCGCAGGGGGCGCCCGACCCAGACCCCACAAAAGGGTTGCGCATGGGCATAAGCCTCGTGCTTTGCACTAAAGGAGCCAGCCCGTGCTTGGGGGGCCTGAGGGGAGGTGGGGGTCGCTTTCCCCGCTGTGAAGCCGC
>NC_054824.1:42073-48711 GCF_018345385.1 Vulpes lagopus
GAAACAAAATGTAGGGTTAGTCTGCTTAAAAACATTAATTAAACAAACATATGAATTATTTTGCTCTTCTTTATTCTGGTTACTTCTTATAACAAAATGAAGTTATTATAAAGTAATAACTTACAATATTGTTTTTAGTTTACAACCTAATATAGATGTAACATGATAAGAATAATAGTAATAAAAGAGAGAAGGAGAAAATAGAATATATAGGAATAATTTCTCGCAACTCGCTTGTTATTTAGTACAAATCCAGAAGGGAGGGATTTTGATAAGTTAAGATGCAATTTTGTTTTATTTTTTTTTTAAAGGATATGTTTTTTATTTTGTTTTTTCTTTATTTATGATAGTCAACAGAGAGAGAGAGAGAGGCAGGACATAGGCAGAGGGAAGAAGCAGGCTCCATGCACCGGGAGCCCGGACGTGGGTTTCGATCCCGGTCTCAGGATCGCAACCCCGGGCAAAGGAGGCACTAAACCGCTGCGCCACCAGGGGATCCCAAGATGCATAGTTTTAAACCCTAGGGAGCAGGTACTTAAGGAAAAATAAAAGAGGTGTACAAAAATCATTAGAGGAATTAAAATGTTACACTAGAAAAATACTTACGTTAATGTAAAAGAAGCAGTAAAGAGGGAAGAGAGGAACAAGAAAGACATGACACAGAAAATAAACGAAAGATGGTGGATATAATCCAACCATATCAATAATAAATTATACATGAATGGAGTAAATAATACAATAAAAAGCAGAAATTATTCAAATCTGATACCAAATAAGAAGTATTCAACAACATGCTATCTACTGGAAAATACCTTACAATTAAAAATACAATAGGTTAAAATAAAAAAGATTAGAAATGTACACCATGCAAAAACAGTAACCATAAAAAGGTTGGATGTAGTATACTAATGTTAGGGGTTTTATACCAATAATCAGACAAAAAAGAGTTTAAAACAAAAAAAAAATCAGTAGACCAAAAGGGGCATTTTATTAATAAACTTATTATTTATAATTTCTCTTGTTTGTGTTATAAGAAAAGACTCAATTCAGAACTTCAAAATTCATTCTATGGAGGCATTACCAAACCAAAAACCAATACGCCCAACCCAAAACCATAAATCAAATTCTCTGATGAACATAGATGCAAAAAATTCACAACATAATATTAGAAATTAATACAACATATGTTTTAAAAAATAATTCATGACAATCAAGTGTGGTATTATTCCTGGGATGCAAGGATGTGTGCAATAATTGCAAATCAATCAAATGACACTTGTACATTAGCAAGGAATGAACTAAAAGATCATGTCAATAAATGCAGAAAAAAGCATTTGACAATGTACAACCTTCTTTTAAAAAGTTTTTTATTTATTTATCATGAGAGACACAGAGAGAGAGGCGAGACATAGGAGAGAGAAGCAGGCTCCATACAGAGAGCCGCAACAGGATCAATCCCAGGACTCCAGGATCACACCTGAGCCAATGGACAGATGCTAAACCAATGAGCCATCCAGGATCAAAGTACAACCATTCTTGATAAAAACCTCAAGTAGGTTTAGAGAGAACATAATTTGCATAGTAAAAGCCATATGTAAAAAAAAAAAATCATAGCTAACATCACTGTGGTGAAAACAAAGCTTTTCTTTTTTTTCACAGAAAACATCAAAAACAAGACAAGGATGTTCACTGCCACTGATTTAATCAGAACCCCCAAAATAGTCTTAGCTGCAGCAATCAATGAGAAAAAGAAATAAAATGTATCAATAAGGGAAGGTTAATAAAACTTTTCACTAATTGCAGGGATGACACGGTACATATGTAGAAAAATAAAACCATAAAGACTCATCAACAAAAAACTATAGGAAATGATAAACAACTCAGTATGTTGGAGAGGGACATATTAAGATACAGAACTTGTTGCATTTCTTTCATTAATAATGAAGTAGTAGAGGAAATTACGAAAATCTCATTTACAATTGCACCAAAAATAACAAAAAACTCTAGGAATTAATTTAACCAAGGATGTGAAAGACTGTCCTCTGAAAACTGGAAAACATGATGAAAGAAATTGAAGACGACACAAATAGAAAATATTCTGTGCTCATAGATTGAACCAATATTGTTAAAATGTCCATAGCTCTGCAGATTTAATGCAATGCCTATTCAAAAGTACCAACAACATTTTTCACAGAAGTAGAACAAATAATCCTTAACTGATGGAAACCACAAATGGCCTCATAATAGCCAAAGCAGTCTTGAGATAAGAAAGTACAATGCTGGTGGGTTATCACTATTCAGATTTCAAGGATTATGTTACCAGCTATCGTAATTAAAACAGCATGATACTGGCATAAAGTCGCACACAGGTAAACAGATAGAGAACCCAGAAATAAACTCCTTTGCTTACAACAGTCAGTCTAAACAAAGGAGGCAAGAATTGCAGTGGGGGGGGAAAGACAATCTCTTTGAACAATTGGGTTCTGGGGGAAAAAACTGGACACTTCCTGCTACATGTTACACAGTAATAATTTCAAATGATCTTAAAGAGCTTAATGTGAGATCTAAAACCATAAAAATTCTAGAAGAAACCAACTCCATAATTTCTTTCGTCATTAGCTTTGGAAACATTTTTTGCAGGTATGTTCCTCCTCAGTCAAGAGGTTAAAGCATAAAACAAACTATTGCGGGCTACACCAAATTAAAAGCTTTTGCAAGAGAAGGAAACCATCAACAAAATGAAAAGGCAACCTGCTGACTGGGAGGGGATATTTCTATGTAATATTGAAAAGAAGTTAATTTACAAAATTACGTATGGAGCTTACAATCTCGCTCAACCTAAAAAAGTAAATAAATCAATTAAAAAATGGACTGAAAATCCTGAATAAAAACACTTTTCCCAAAAAAAAAAAAACAAAAAATGGCCGAACAGAAACATGAAAAAAACTTGCAACATCACTATATCGTCAGAAAAATGCAAATCAAAAACACAATGAGATATCACCTTTCTCCTGTCAGAATGCTATAATCAAAGAATAAGATATATAAGATAATAGCAAGGATGGGAAAAAGATAACCTCACTGCACACTGTTGATGGAAATGCAAACTGGTGTAGCCATTGTGGAAACAGTATAGACATTCCTAAGTTAAAAATAGAATTACAAGTGATCCAATAATTCCAGGTACTGGGTATTTACCCAAGAAAATGAAACAGTAATTTGAAAATATTTTTCCCCCCCCCTTCCCCCTTATATGCACGCCTACATTTTATGCACAGCATTCATTACAATATCATAGATACTTGAAGCAACCCATGTCCAATGATAGATGAATGGATATAAGAAGATGTGGTATATATTTCCATATGTGTGTATATATTAATGTATATACCAGGACACAAATGGAATCTATAGACTCATCACAAAAAAAAAATATATGAGATCTTTGCATTTGCAACAACATGGTTTAGACCAGAGGGTATAATGTTAAGTGAAATAGTCAGAGACAAATAGTTTGATTTCATTCATGTGAAGTTAGGAACAAAAATTAACAAACAAAGAATAGACTCTTACTTATTTGAACAACTGGTGTTTGCAGAGGGGAGATTAGTGGAGGGCCAGGATGGATCAATAGAAAAGGGGATTAGGATACACTTATCATGAAGAGCATTGAATAATATATGGAATTGTTGAATCAACTTCTGCCTACCAAACCATATATACTGTGTAATTATACTTAATAAAGATTCAATTCACCCGGAGTGAGCAAATTAAAAAAATGTCTCAAAAATTCATAGTCTCATAGCAAAAGCTGAGAATTTAGAGAGATATGTTCAACAATAGTAAATGGAGACTTCTTCAAAACTGAATTTTTAATAATGGTTATTTAGAACAAACTAATTAAATTATTTAATTTAGTTACAGGAGATGTGAACACTATAACCACTAAACCTAATAATATTCCACTCAAACCCTATCGCCCAAATACAACATATTTTCTCTTGTGCCACTCTAACATTCTTTTAAATAGACAATCCAAATGCGTTCCTTAATACAAACCTTAGTAAATTTGAACGAATTGAAATGTAAATAATTAAATAAAAACTGCTCTCTGGACCACAGTGGAATAAAGTATAAATCATTAACTCCAAAGGAAATTTAGGAAATTTACCAAATGTAGAAGTATACAACACACTTCTAAATAAACCCGTGAGGTCCAAAGAAAATAATCACCACAAATTAGAAAATACATTCAGATGAATGAAGAAAAATACACTATAGCAGTTATTTATGAGGGTGGAACTCAAAGAGATTTTTTTGAAAATTCTTAATTATTTAATGCCTAGATTATGGAATATATCAAAAATTAAAAACCGTCTAGTTGAAAAAGAGGAAAAGAGAAATAGAAAGCAGAAGGAAACAGAATAAAAATTAGCATTGAGATCAAAAGGGCCAATAAGGAAACAGAAAAAAATCATAAAACCAAAGCTGGTTGGTTTCTTTTGCAGTGAAGTGGTCTACAAAATTGCAAATCGTTAGCTAAGTTATCTAAATAAATAGTTTATTCTCAAATTCACCACAAATGTATAAGGGGAAAATGCTATAATAACTGCATGCCATACATTATATAACATTGGTTGAATGGGACAATTCCATAAATAGACACAAACTATCAAAATTGAACCCAAGATAAGGAATACACACAACCACTACCACACACACCAAAACAAGGCAAGAAATTTGGAATTATAATTTTAAAACCTCTCACTAAAAAAAGCCCAGGCTCAGATGTGTATTATACGAGGTTGTTCTAAGAGTTATTACCAATCTTGTATACTATTTCTTTCTAAAATATAAGAGCAAGAACACCTCTCAATACGATTTCTATAATTTGGGCGTTTATTACCACTACACCAAAAACGATAGGACATCACAAGAAAAGTAAGACTCTGTTCCTTGTGAATGAATACAAAATTCCTCTACACAATGCTATCCAAATCTAGCAGCAAGTAAGAGGATTATACACCCCGGGACCCTGACCCTAGTGGAATCTATCTGGGAACGCAGGGTTGAATTTAACATCCCAAAAGCAATTATGTAATTCACCTTTTAATAGAAAAAATAAAGGCCACAAAGCAACATTCTTATCTCAATAAACACAGGAAAAATTTGATCATTATACCATCACCCTTTCTGATGAACACATGGACCTCAATAAGGTAAGAAGAGAACTTCCTCAATCTGTCAAAAACACTTAGAAAAAAAAAACCCACAACTAGCATCAAGTTAAAATGATGAAAAACTGGTACTTACTCTCCAGGGTCAGGAATAAAGGCAAATTATGTTCATCTAACCAATTTATATTCAACATTGTACAGAGACTAATCTAGGGAACTAGGAAGAAAAAATATAAAGGCATCAATTTTGGAAGAAATTAAAATTTTTTAGTATTTGCAGATGAAATGACCTGGTATATAGAAAAAAAGGGGGGGGGGGACTAAGGAAGTTATCAAAGAGTACTATTAGGGTTAAACAAGCATGCTTAGGGGACGCAGCAGTTTGGCGCCTGCCTTTGGACCAGGGCGAGATCATGGACCGGATTGAGTTCCCACATCGGGCTTTCTGGTGATGAGCCTGTTCTCCCTCTGCCTGTGTCTCTGCCTCTCTCTCTCTCATGTGTGTGATATCATAAATAAATAAAAATTAAAAAATAAAAAGGGAAAAATTTTTAAAAATAAAAAATAAAAAGCAAGCTTAGCAAGGATTTCCAGGATTCAAGATCAAATATTTACAAAAAATCATTTGTATAGTGATAAACACTAGAAATGAACAATATGGATAAGTTTTATCCAAGGAATAGGTTTAAACAGTTTAACGCTGTTGAAGGAAACTGAAGATCTAAATAGTGATGAGATATTCTCATTGTTTGTGAATTGGGAAAAAATTACTATTGCTAGGTGGCAGTACTCTCATAATACATCTACAGATTCAACAAAATCCCTGTCAGAATCCCAACTGACTTTTGGGTAGAAATTGAGAAGTTTTGTCTATGCTTGTTATGGTATATGCAGCAACATAATAGAGCCAAACCAATCTTGAAAAATTAGAGTGACTCAATTTCTATTGATTTCAGAACTTACTACAAGTGAGTATAATCAGAATTGTGTGGAAGTGGCACAGGGATATGACATATAGATGGATATGAAATAGATCAGTAGTCCAGGATATTAAATAGTGTTCGTATATAGAGCCGAGTTAATACCTCATGTGCTCCAAGAGAGAGTAAAATGGTAGTACGAGTTAACAATTAACTCTTTGTCAATAAAAACTATGAGATAATTGGTTATTTACATAGAAAGGAATTAATGCTGGACTCCTTCATCTACACCATACACCAAAGTTTAACTTAAATGCATCATAAACCTAAATGGAATAGCTAAAGCTCAAAGTACTCTTTAGGCGTATTAAAAACATATATTTGTATATTTTCCTCTTCCTGGGTTAGGTGATGGCATTTTAGCAAAACACAAGGAAATGTGGGTCAGAAACTCAATAGTAAGAAAAGTGGAAAAAAGTTGGACAGATTGATCTTTATCCAATAAAGATTTTGTGCTGCAAAGAATACTATCATGAAAAAG
>NC_054824.1:48811-58493 GCF_018345385.1 Vulpes lagopus
ACTGTGGTCCCCACCTGGGCCTCCACCGCCCCCCTACCTGGTGTCTGGGGGCTCCTCAGATACAAGGACTAGGATCCAGAATGCGACCTAAGTTGCTACTGACACCAGGGACCATCCCCAGGGTCTCACTTGTTATGGTGACTATGGTCCTGTCTGGGCTGACCTTACTTTCTTGGCTCTGATCGTTGGTCTCCCCATATCGTGATGTGTATTGTCTATGAGGTCACTTTCTGGGCCTCACCTGAGGTACTGGGCCACGATATTGGCCTTTGTCAAGGCCAGTAGGTTCTCTGCAGGTCCTCCTGCACGGTGTGTGACAATCCAAACCACATCCATGAATGAGGCGCATGAATACTTCCGAGAACACATGCGTTCCAGGTGCTCCCCGTGGGCAGGTCCCGTCTGTCTCCCGACCGGAGCCAGAGACAACCCCATAGACCTGAGGGGCACAGTCTGGGCTGGAACACACACACAGGCCCTCACTGCTTCTTTTGCTCGCCCACCTACAGTCCACCTTCCCAGCACTGTCCCAGGACACGCCATTCACCCTGGGATCCACAAGAGTGCTCCCACCCCGGTATCAGGCAAGCACTCGGGGGGAAGGGGACTCAAGAGGCTCTGGCGAATGCCTCGATCTGATGGCTCTGATGCTCGGGGTGATGTTCTCCCAGCCCGGGAGATGAAGGTTTCTCTGAGATTCCACAAAACACAACGACCAAGGAGAAAGCAATGGAGTGGACTTATCAAAATTAAAACTGATGGCAGCAAGAGGGGTGACACACTCCCCACCCTGAGGGCAAGGATGCGTGAATATCCTGAGGGGAAGGGCCTGGGGGGAGCACCAGGGACTCGCCACATTCCTGTGTTGTGAAGAGCAAGACTGCTCACCGGCCTGGGGGACCCAGCAGGCCCTGAACTGTCCTCCCTCACCACATGGTGGGGCGGGGGGGGGGGGTGTCTCCCTGTCGGGGTCCATGCATTAGGACGAGCTGAAAAGGTCATGTTATTGGGTCTCCCTGCCATAGCACAGCCTTACAAGGGGGCGGGGTTCGGGGGGAGCTGCCGGTCTCTGACTGGCAGCCTCCTTCCCTGGACAGGCTTAGGGGGCCGCCCTCACCCCATGGGCGGTGGAGGGCTGCAGGAGTGCTCACGGCATCTCATTGTGGGGGTCGGGGTGTTCTGGACCCCAGCCCGGGAGGCCAGCGGCCCCCACCCCGACCCACAGGCCCCAGAGTGGCCCCCGGGGAGCAGGCATCATGCGGCATCACCTGTGACCTTCGCTGTGTTAGCGCCTCCTCTTTATGCACCGGGTTACTGGGAGAGTGGGGTGATTTGGGTACTGGGGAGGGTGGGGGGTTACTGGGGAGAGTGGGGGTACTGAGGAGAGGGGGGGTACTGAGCTTACTGGGGATGAGCGGGAGAGTCCGGTCGCTGTGAGCCAGATCCAGAGCACGAGTGCTTCGAAGCTCTGCAGCGCACAGTGAGCGCCATGCAGCGGTGTGGAACCCGGGGGTGGCTCAGTTCCGCCACAGTGGTGTCCCGCATCAGGTCTGTGGGCAGGCGGGGTCCAATCAGCCCTTAGCCCTTCACCTGAAGGCGGAGGGCCCCGGGGGAGGGTCCTGTACCACCGGCAGGCGGGAGGGGGATTGCAGGCACCCTCCCACATCCTCAGTTCCCAGCCTGGGCCCTGCAGGCCTCCACCCTTCTAGGTGACTGGGGGTCACAGATGTCCCCCCGACCCCCGAGTTCACAGCATTGGCGTTGCACGTAACATTCGCAGGGGCTTTGCGTGGTTCAGCGGTTCCACGTCGACTCTTTAGTTTGGCTCAGGTCGGCTCTTGAGGTTGTGGCGTGGAGCCTGCGTGGGGCTCGGGCTCCGTTGGGTTGAGGGAGGTCCCGCTCCTGGTTCCCCCTCTCCTCTTGCCCCTCCTACTGCACCCTTTCTCAAGTAAATCTTCTAAAAATTAACATGAAGACCACGTGAGCATCTTTATCTTATCCCCTCTGCAGAGGTTCCTTCGTGTGTGTACTGACGTTGTATATGCCTTGCACGGACCCACCGGGAGTGCCTACCAGAAACCCTTTTCCTTGATATTTATGAAGTTACAGTCAACACACAACGTGACAGTAGTTTCAGGGCTTACAACTTGTGACTTGACAATTCTGTGCCTTTTCAGCTCCCCCCCCGAGATGCGGCGTCACCGTCTGTCCCGTACATAAGTTGTCACCAAATAGTACTGACTCCATTCCCTAGGCTTGTGTGTACTTCTAAAGTTCTGTGACTTATTTTATTTACGATCCCGACGCTTATAGCTGTTTCTATCGGTCATCTACATTGCCCATGTCCTACCCACGGCCCCTTGTCATCACGTCAGCAGGATCCTATCACATTAACCAGAGAAAGGACATGGGGCAGCCCCGGCGGCGTTCAGCGGTTTAACGCCTGCCTTCAGCCCAGGGCGTGATCCTGGAGTCCCTGGATCGAAGTCCCACTTCGGGTTCCCTACACGGAGCGCCTTCTCCTCTGCCCGTGTCTCTGCCTTTCTCTCTCTGCGCTCTCGCTGTATGTCTCTCAAGGAATATTATAAATAAAATCTTTTAAAAAACAGAAAACGAGAGAAAGGACAAAAAGCATATTGATCCTCTCAAGAGTTGCAGAAAAGCATTTGACAAAGTACATCATCAAAAGGCCTAGTGGATTTTGAGGTAATGTCTATCAACAGAATAAAAGTTCCGCTAGGAAGGCACGCAGCTGACATCCTCTTCACGGGTGAAAACCTGAAATCGTCTCCCCTAAGAGCAGGAACAAGCCAGGAGGTCCCCTCTCAGTGTGGAAGTCCTAATGTAGTCAACAGACAGGAAACAGCAAAGGTTCACTCCTGGAGGGGGAGTCACACTGTCCCTATTTGTTGAAGACGCGGTGCTAGAAACAGGAAACCCGAGAGCCACCACCAAAACCTGTTGAACTAATGATTGGAATCAGTAAATTCAGGGACACCAAACTGAACCTACAGAGCTCAGTAGCCTTGCTGCGTCCGACAATGAGCACTCAGGAACGAAATGAAGGACGTGACTACCTTCTCAGGAGCATTACAGAGACTAAATAATGAGACTGAACGAAATAGGAGCACAGACTTGTGCATGAGCCATACCAGGCTCTGGGAGCCGTCCTGGGTTGTGGGGTGGAAGCCCTCTCTGTGCAAAAGTCCACAGTTTCTGAAGCCACCCTCCCGCTCGGTTTCAATGTAATTCCTATGCAAAATCCATGGGTGGAGATCCTATGAAGTAGGAAAAAAAAAAAAAACCCTACATCCGTCAGCCCCACAAATGACCCGGACAGCAAATCAGTATTGGAAAGCAGGACTGGTGGGGCGCCGCATTTCCTATACTTCGAACCGATGTCACAGAGACACAGGATTAAAGCAGTGTGTTCTCGGCCCCTGCTGGCTCTGTCAGCTAAGCATTGACTCCTGACCTCACCTCAGGTCATGATCTCGGGGGGGTCGTGAGTTCTAGCCCTCGCTGGGCCAGGCACGCGGCGTGGCGCCTACTTAGTCCCTCAGGGCTCGGTGGTTCCAGCATAGTGTGAAGGAGCAGAACAGGAGATCCAGAAGGAAAATGTGCTCTGATACAACCGATTTTGTTTTAACTTAATTTAAACCATTAATTAATGATGTGTATTATACTTTCAGAGGTTAGAATTCAGGGGAGTCACCAGTTGGGAGAGATCAGCAGTGCTCGTGACAATCACCTGCCGTCCCTTCGGTGCCCATCCCCTGTTATCCCCTCCCCCGCTCCCCTCCTGCGACCCTTCAGATTGTTTCCAATGATTCAGAGTTGTATTTCCTGCATCTGGTTTTTCATCTTATTTGTTTTTCCTTTCCCTTCACAGATGTTCATTCTGCTTTGCTTCTTTAATGGCACCTATGAATGACACCTAGGGTCATTGTCTTTCCCGACTGAACTATTTCACTTAACAGGATCCCTATAGTTGTATCCGCGTCATTTGCAAATGGCAAGATTTCCTTCTCTTGATAGCAGTACCTCATTCCTCTCTCTATGACCTTCATCTTTTCCCATCCTCTATCCATCATCTGTCTGAAGGAACCGAGGCTCCTCCCACAGCGTGGGGCTTCTGTGGGGACCGGCTGCTGTGGACATCGGGGCGCAGGTGTCCCGCGGCATTTTCATTGCATCTGTATCTTCAGAGTGAGCTCCAGGCCATGACTGCCGGTCGCACGGGCCCAGTCTATCGGTAAGTTCCTGAGGAGCATCGGACTGTTTTTCCAGGGCAGCTGCACCAGCCTGCAGTCCCGCCACAGTGGACGAGGGTGAGTGAGTCTTGGCTGGACACGTAAAAGTCTGGTCCACATTTCATTTCGCGTCCTGTGAGCTACAATCCTTGACCTTAAGTATTTCTTGGGGAAGCAGGTGTTGTGTGTCCATTTCAGCACGACGTTCCAAAGCTCATAGTGGTGGACCCTAAGCTCACGGGGGCCAACGTGTCCAGTAGAGACCCCAGAGACTCAGACACCAGACAGGCTAGATGCAACTAGCAAGAGGGTTTTTTTTTTTATGACAGTCACAGAAAGAGAGAGAGAGAGAGAGGCAGAGTTATAGCAGAGGGAGAAGAAGAGAAACAGGCTCCATGCCAACGGGGGAGCCCGTCGTGGGACTCGATCCTGGGTCTCCAGGATCGCGCACTGGTGCCAATGGAGGCGCTAAACCGGCTGTGCACCCAGGGATCCCTCAGCAGAGGGTTTTATGAACGTTTTGCGCAAACGGTCCCTCGGCACAAAGGTGGAAAAAGCCCCGATTGGCACTTACAGGCATCTTTAACAAGGCAAAACCGCGGGATTAGCATAGATTCCGGTTTAAGACACGATGATTCTCTTGAAGGTCAACATGTAATGTTTAGGGACTTTCCAGTCAGGGCATGGGGGGGGATGTTTTCTTATCTTCGGAAACCACAGCAGAATGTTTTTTCGTTTGCTTAAATTCGGAAGGGCCGGTATTTGCTGCCTCTGGGTTAGGGTTAGGGTTAGTGTTAGGGTTAGGGTTAGGTAGGGCTTAGGGGTTAGGGTTTTGGGGTTTGGGTTAGGGTTAGGGTTTTTGGGTACGGGTTCGGGTTAGGGTTTGGTTTTTAGGGTTAGGGTTAGGGTGTAGGTAGGGTTAGGGTTAGGGTCACGGGTTAGGGTAAGGGTTAGGGTACGGTGTTAGGTTAGGGTTACGGGTTAGGCTATGGGTTTAGTGTTAGGGTTCGGGTTGGGTTAGGTATGTTTAGGTAACGGGTTAGGGTTAGTATTAGGGTAAGATTACAGGTTAGGGTTAGGGTTAGTGTACTGGTTAGATTTAGGTTTAGGGTACGGGTTAGGGTCAGGGTTAGGGTTAGGGTTAGTGTACTGGTTGGGGTTAGTGTTAGGTTACAGGTTGGGGTTAGGGATAGGATTAGGGTCAGGTTTAGGGCACGGTATAGGGTTAGGGTTAGGGTTAGGGTTAGGTTATGGTTGTTTAGGTTTGGGGTTCGGGTACGGGTCTAGGTTTAGGGTTGGGTTTGGGGTTAGTTTAGGGGGGGGTTTTGGGGTTTAACAGGTTATTTTTTAGGGTTGTTTTACGGTTAGGGAAAGGGATGGGTTTGGGGTTTTGGGGTTTGGGTTTTAAAGGGTTAGGTTATGGCTTGGAAAAAAGGGTGGTTTTACGGGTTTACTTTAAAGGGTTTAAGGGTTGGGGTTTTAGGGTTTTTTTTTGGGGTTTAGGGTAGGTTAGGGTTAGGGTGGGTTTAGGGTAGGGTTTTTAAAGGGTTTGGGGGGTTTAAGGGTTTTGGGGTTTAAAGATTGGGGGTTTTTTGGTATGGTTGAGGGTTGGTTTTTGGGTTGGGGTTTATGGTAGGGGTTTTTGGGGTTTGGTACGGGTTAGGTAGGTTTTTGGGTTTGGGGTTTACGGGTTCCCAGTAGGGAAAGGGGTTTTGGGGTTAGGGTTAATTTTATTGGTTAGGGTTGGGGTTTAAAAGGGTAGGGGTTACGGTAGGGTTTAGGGTTGGGTTTTGGGGGTTACTGTTTAGGGTTGGGGTTTAGGGAAAAGGGTTAGGTTTTGTGTTAGGGGTCCCCGGTTTTAGGGTTGGGGGGGGGTTTAAAAGGGGGGATGGGGTTTTGTGAAGGTTAGGGTGAGGGTACGGGTTAGCAAGGGGGTTAGGTTGGGTTTTGGGGTTTAGGGTTAGTTTACGGGTTAGGGTTGGGGTTTAGGGTAGGGTTTGACGGAACGTTTAGGGTTAGGTTAGGGAAGGGTTTTAGGGTTGGGGTTTCGGTTATGGATTAGTTTTAAAGGATTAGGGTTGGGGTTTAGGAATAGGGTCCCTGGTTAGGGTTATTTGTAAGGGTTGGGTTGGGGTTAGGGTTGGGGTTTGGGAAAGGATATGGTTGGGGTTTAGGGGTTAGGGTATTGGTTAGGGTTAGGGGGGGTTTTAAGGGTAGGGTTGGGTTAGTGTAAGGGTTAGGGTTAGGGGGACGGGTTATGGTTAGGGGACGGCTTAGGGTTAGGGTGAGTGTAGGGTTAGGTTAGGGTTTTGGGTTTGGGTTAGGGTAGGGTTAGGGGTTAGGAGTAGGGTTACGGGTTGGGTTAGGGGGTAGGTTCGGGTTAGGGTTAGGTTAGGGGGTATGTGTTAGGGTTAGTGTTAGGGTTAGGTTGGTTCGGGTTAGGGTTAGGTTAGGGTTAGGTTTCAGGTTAGGGATTAGGTTAGTGAAGGGGTTACGTACAGTTTAGGTTAGGGTTAGGGTTATTTATGGTTAAGGTGAGGGTTAGGGTTTGGGTACGGTTATGAATAAGGTTTAGGGTTAGGTTAGGGTACTAGTTAGGGTTATGGTTGGGTGAGGGCTAGGGTACGATTTAGGGTTTAGGGTTTGGGTTAGCTTTAGGGTTAGGATTGGTTAGGTTTGGGTTACCCGTAGTGTTAGGGTTGAGCGTTAGGGTACGGGTTAGGTTTACGGTACTGGTTAGGGTTAGGGTTAGGTTACGGGTTAGGGTTAGTTAAGGCTAGGGGTTAGGGTTGGGTTAGGGTACGGGTGAGGGTACAGGTTAGGGTTAGGGTTAGGGTTAAGGTACGGGTTAGGGTTAGGGTTAGTGTACGGGTTAGATTTGTGTACTGATTAGGGTTAGGGTATTGGTTAGGTTAGGTTTAAGTTTAGGGTTAGGGTTTGTACTGTTTAGGGTTGGGTTAGCTTTAGGGTTAGGGTTTGGTAACGGGTTAGGTTAGGTTAGGGTACTGTTAGGGTCAGGGTTAGGGTACGGGGGTGGTAGTACAGGTTAGGGTTATGGTTAGTGTTAGGGTACGGTTTAGGGTTAGGGTTAGGGTTAGGGTTTTGGTACGGTTTAGGGTTAGGTTTAGGGTTAGAGTTAGGTTTGGGTACGGGTTAGGGTTAGGATATGGGTCAGGGTTAAGTTTAGGGTTAGGGTTAGGGTTAAGGGACGGTTTAGGTTTAGGGTTAGGGTACTGGTTGGGTTTTGGGTTAGGGTTAGGGTAGGGTTCAGGTAGGGTACGGGTTAGGTTAGGGTTAGTTTACCACTTAGGGACGGGTTTAGGGTTAGGTTTAGGGGACGGGTTAGGTTTTTAGTGTAGTGTTAAGGGTAACGGGGTATGGTCAAGGGTAGGGAAGCGTTAGGTTTAGGGTTAGTGTTAGTGTTAGCGTACTGGTTACGGTTACGGTTAGGGTTATGGTAGGGGTTAGGGTAAGGGTTAGGTTACGGGTTAGGGTTACGGGAGGGGTACGGTTTAGGTTTTGGGTTAGGGTTAGGGTTAGGTTAGGGTTAGGGTTAAAAAACGGGTTAGGGTACGGGTTAGGGTATGGGTTAGGGTACGGGTTAGGGTACGGGTTAGGTTACGGGTTAAGGTTTGGTGTAGGGTTTGGGTTAGGCGTAGTGTTAGGGTTAGGGTTCGGTTATGGTACGGGTTAGGGTTAGGGTTACGGTTAGGTTAAGGTTTAGGGTACGGTTAGGTTAGTGTACATTATAGGTTTAGAGTAGGGATATTTGTTTTAGGTTAGGGTTCGGGTTTAACCTAGGTATACTGTACTGTTTAGAGTTAGGTTAGGTATTAAGGGTAGGTTAGGGTTAGGTTAGGGTTTCGTTATGGTTAGGGTTACGGTTAGGTTAGGTACGGTAATAGGGTTATAGTTAGTGTTAGGGTTAGGTACTGTTTGGTTTAGTGTTATGTTTATGATACGGGTTAGGTTTAGGGTTAGGTTTAAGAGTTGGTTTTAGGGTCCGGATTAAGGGTACGGGTTGGGTTCGGGTTAGTGTACGGCTTAGGGGTATGGGTTAGGTTTAGGGATAGTACAGGTTAGGGTACGGATTAGGTTTAGGGTACAGGTTAGGGTAGAGTAGGGATAGTGTTTGGTTAGAGTTAGGGTTCGGTTTAGTGGTACTGGTTAGGGTCAGGTTAGGGTTAAGGGAATGTGTCAGGGTTAGGGTTGGGTTAGGTGGGTTATGGTTAGGGTCAGGGTTAGGTTTAAAGTTTATGGGTTAGGGTTAGCTTTAGGGTACGGGTTAGCTTTAGGGGTTAGGTTTAGGGAACTGGTTAAGGTTACAGTTTGGGTACGGATAAGGGTAAGGTTAGGGTTAGGTTAGGTTAAGGCATAAGGCTTAGTGTTAAGTAATGATTACGGTTAGGTTATGGTTAGGGTTAGGGGTAAGAGTAACGGTTATGGGTACGGTTAGGTTAGATTAAGGAGGTTAGGGTTAAGGTTTGGGTTAGGGTTAGCGGTCAGGGTTAGGGTTTAAGTTATGGGTTAGGTTTGCTTTAGGGTACGGGTTAGCTTTGGGTTAGGTTTCGGGTACGGGTTACGGTTTACAGTTAGGGTAGGGCGGTTAGGGTAAGGGTTAGGGTTAAGGGTTTTTGGGGGTTTTAAAGGTTTTTAAAAATGGATAAGGCTTAGTGTTAGGTTTTGTTTACGGGTTAGGGTTATGGTTGGGTTAGGGTTGTAGTGTACGGGTTAGGGTACGGTTTGGGTGAGTTAAGGGTATGGGTTAGGTTAAGGTTAGGGTAGGGTATAAGGGTTATGGTTAGGGTACGTGTTAGGGTTACGGATTAGGGGTTTGTGTTTAGATTTAGGGTTGGGTAGGGTTAGCAATAGGAGTTAAGGGTCAGGTTTAGGGTAGGCTATAGGGTGAGGGTTAGGATAGGTTGTACGGGTTAGGGTACGGTAGTTTAGGGTATGGTTAGGGTTAGGTTAGGGTTGGTTCTAGGGTAGGTTAGGGTTAAGATTATGGTTAGGGTTAGGGTACTTGTTAAGGTTAGTGTTAGGGTAACAGATTAAGGTTTTTTTGAGGAAGGTTTAAAATGGGTTAGGGTTAGGGTACGGCTTAGAGTTATAGTTAAGGGTTTAGGTACGGGATTAGGTTTAGGGTTAGGGTTGGGTAGGGTTAGGATTAGGGTTATGGTTAGGGTGCCGGTTAGGTTAGGGTTAGGTTAGGGTAAGGTTAGGGTTAGGTTTTCGGTATAGGGTTAGGATACGGGTTAGGAAGAGGGTACGGGTTAGGGGAGAGCCCCCCCGGTTAGGGTTAGGGTAATGCCGTTAGGGTTAGGTTAGGTTAGGGTTAGGGGATGGTTAGGGTTGGGTTAGGTTGAGTGTTAGGATTCGGGATAGGGACGGTTTAGGTACGGGTTAGGGTTAGTGTTAGGGTATGGTTT
>NC_054824.1:58593-106807 GCF_018345385.1 Vulpes lagopus
CCTACAGGGAGAAGAACCTAGCAGACTCTCATTGAACAAGGCTGTTGGAAACCCTTTTTTTATTAAATTTAAAATTTCACTTGAGACAGGCCAACACTTCCACATGCTTTTCACACAACCATTCCACCCACCCTCCTTAAGATGATAGAGGTAAGTCTCAGGTAGCCGGGAGGGGGCATTTCCTCCCCTGACTCAGCTCTCACAAAAAAGCATCCCTAAACCAGTTCAACTAGCTGTGTTTTATACTGGGGTTCCTTCTAACCTAACCTATTATTTGGGTTTCATTTCCAGTCCCCAACTGGGCCTCAGCGGGTCTTGGCCTCTGTACTTTTTTGGCCTCACCTGGACCTGGAAACTATGTTCCCCCCTGGCCTCAAACGGGTTTTTATGACTTTGTCCCACCCTGTGTCCACCCAGACCTTTTTACTGAGTTCCACCGGGGCCTTACCTGACCGGGTAATCTGGTCCCCTCCTGGTACACCGGGACTTGGTGACCTGTCCCCCCACTGCACCTCACCTGGACCTGGTACTCTTGTATTTCACCGGGGCATCATCAGGATATGTTTAGTCTGTTTCCCAAGTGAGACCCTCGGGAAAAATTTAATTTGTCCTCACCTGGCTTACCTGGACCGGGTGACTCGGGTTTTCCCCACTTTGAACCACCCCGTGGACCTGGTGCCCCTGCTGTTCTTGAGCCTCTCATCTGTGCCGGGTGCCCTCCATCCCCCTACCCCGCCTCCCCTTTGATTTGGTGATTCTGGTCCTCAGCTTGTTTCACCTGACCTGGTGACTGTGGCCCCACCTTCCCTTACCGGGACCTCTGATTCGGTTCCCACCTGGCCTCACCTGTACCTGGTGATCTGTTCTCACAGGGCCCCAAAAACCTAACCTGGTGACCGTGCTGCCCTTTCTAGACTCACCTTTAACTGGTAACTCGGGTTTCCACCGGGGCCTCCCCTGAACCTGTGAATCTGGCCCCCCACTTGTCCTCAAGTGGACCTGTGACTCTGGTCCTGAGATGGGCATCATTGGAACATGGTTATTGTGTTCCCCACCTGGGACTCACCTCGACCTGGTAACTCTGGTCCTTACCTGGGCCCCACCTGGACCTGGTGATTCTGGTCTGCACCTGAGACTACCCTGGATCTGGTGACTGTGGTCCCCACCTGGGCCTCACTTGGACCTGGTGACTCTGATCCCCATCTGGGCCTCACCTGGCCCTGTTAACTCTGGTCCTCAACTGGGCATAATTGGGACCCGGTTACTGTGTTCCACAATTGAGCCTCACCTGGTCCAGGTGACTCTGGTCCCCCTCTGGGTCTCACCCTGACCTGGTGACTGTGAACCCCACTTTGCCCTGATTTGGACCTTCTGACTCTGGTTGCCACCTGCGCCTCACCTTGAACTGTTGACTCTGGTTCTTTCAAGGGCCTCCCTATACCTGGTGATTCTGGTCCCCACCTGGGCCTCACGTGTGCCTGGTGAGTCTGGTCCTCACCTGGGCCTCATCTGGACCTGGTGACTCTGGTCCCCACCTGGACCTCTCCTGGACCTGGTGACTCTCTTTCCAACATGGACCTCACCTGGATCTGGTGACTCTGGTCCTCAGTTTGGCCTCACCTGGACCTGGTGACTCTCGTCCCCACTTTGACCTAACTCAGACCTGGTGAATCTCGTCCCCAGCTATGCCTCAATTCGACCTGATGATTCTGGTCCTCACGTGGGCCTCACATGGACCTGGGACTCAGCTGGATATAGTGGCTCTGATTCCCACATGGGGCTCACCTGATACTGGTGACTGTGGTCTCGTTCTATGCCTCACCAGGACCTGGTGATTCTGATCCTCATTGGGCCTTGCATGGCCCTAGTGACTCTGGTCCTCACATAGGCATCATTGGGACCTGGATACTCTATTCCACACCTGGGCCTCACTTTGACCGGGGACCTCTGGTCCCACTCTGGGCCTCAAACTAAACTGGTTACTCTGGTCCCCCTCTGGACCTCACCCTTACCTTTTGACTCTGGTCCCCCCCTGGGCTTCACTTGGACCTGGTGAATCTGGTCCTTACCTGTTCCTCACCTGGACCTTGTGACTGTGGTCTCCACCTGGGTCTCACCTGGACTTGGTGAATCTTGTTGCCACGTGGACCTCACCTGGACCTTGTGACTGTGGTCCCCACCTGGGTCTCACCTGGATCTGGTGGCTCTGGTTCCCATATGGGGCTTTCCTGGACCTGGTTCCTGTGGTCCCCTTCTGGCCTCACCTGGAACAAAATGACTCTCATGGGTAAATAAATAAAATCTTAAAAACCAAAACAAGAGAAAGGACAAAGGCATACGATCCTCTCAAGAGTTGCAGAAAAAGCATTTTTCAAAATACAACTTAAAAAGCATAGTGGGTAGTAAAAGGGAATATAAGGGAAGGGAGAAGAAATGTGTGGGAAATATCAGAAAGGGAAACAGAACATAAAGACTCCTAACTCTGGGAAATGAACTAGGGGTGGTGGAAGGGGAGGACGGCGGGGGGTGGGGGTGAATGGGTGACGGGCACTGAGAGGGGCACTTGACGGGATGAGCACTGGGTGTTATTCTGTATGTTGGCAAAGTGAACACCAATAAAAAATAAATTTATTATTTTAAAAAAAAGGATAGTGGGTTTTTTATTTTTTATTTTTTTTTTCGGCATAGTGGGTTTTGAGGAAACGTATATCAACAGAATAAAGGCCGTGTAGGAAGGCCCGTAGCTGACATCATCCTCAAGGGTGAAAACTTGAAATCGTCTCCCCTAAGAGCAGGAACAAGCCAAGGAAGTCCCCTCTCAGCACTGGAAGTCCTATCGTAGTCAACAGACAGGAAACAGAAAAGGTTCCACACCTGGAAGGGGGACATCACACTGTCCCTATTTGCTGAAGATGTGGTATTAGAAACAGGAAACCCGACAGACTCCACCAAAAACTGTTAGAACTAATGAGTGAATTCCTTAAAGTTGTGGGACACAAAATGAACAGAGATCAGTAGCCTTGCTGTGTCCTGACAATGAGCACTCAGGAAGGAAATTCAGGACATGACTCCCTTATCAGGAGCATCCAAAAAACAAAATAATTAGACTGAACCAAGAGACTGCAAGACTTGTACACTGAAAATTACAAGACTTTGGGAGGACTTCCTGGGCTCGTGGGGTCGGAGCCTTCATCTTGTTAAAATGTCCACAGTTCCAGAAGCCACCCGCAGTTCCAATGTCATTCCTATCAAAATCATGGTGGCCGATTTTAGAAATAGAAAAAGCACTCCTAACGTTTGTCCGCCCCCACAAATGACCCTGGACAGCAAATCAGTGTTGGAGAAGCAGGACAGAGCTGGACGCAGCAC
Source organism: Vulpes lagopus (assembly GCF_018345385.1). Taxonomy (NCBI): domain Eukaryota; kingdom Metazoa; phylum Chordata; class Mammalia; order Carnivora; family Canidae; genus Vulpes; species Vulpes lagopus. Next base: position 61,963 of record NC_054824.1, read on the forward strand.
TTTCTTATTTCAAACGATGTCACAGAGACACAGGATAAAGCAGTGTGGTTCTTGGGCCCCTGGCTGTCTCCGTTGGTTAAGCATCTGACTCTTGACCTCACCCCTGGTCTTGATCTTGGGGTCATAATTACTAGGCCTGTGCTGGGCTGTGGACGAGGCATGGAGCCTACTTAAACAAACCAAACCCACAGGGGTGTGGTTCTGGCATTGCTGAAGGAGCAGAATAGAGAGCATGGAAGAAAATGCACTCTGATACAGTCAACTGATTTTTTAAACTTAATTTAATTTAAACCCAATTAATTAACAGTATAGTGTATTATACTTTCAGAGATAGACTTCAGGGATTCACCAGTTGGAGATAACACCAGTGCTCATGACATCACGTGCCCTCCATCATGCCCGTCTACCAGTTACCCTGTCCCTCCACTTCCCTCCCCTCCAGCGACCCTCAGTTTGTTTCCTGTGATGGAGTCTCTTTTTCCTCCATCTCTGTTTTCATCTTATTTGTTTTTCCTTCCCTTCACAGATGTCCATCTGCTTTGCTTCTTTAATTTCACCTATGAATGACACCATACGGCCATTTTCTTTCCTGACTGACTGATTTCACTTAACATGATCCCTCTAGTTCTATCCACGTCATTGCAAATGGCAAGATTTCCTTCTCTTTGATAGCTGAGTAACATTCCTATCATCTATCTATCTATCATCTATTACCATCATCTATCTCCCATCCTCTTTATCCATCATCTGTCTGAAGGCACCGAGGCTCCTCTCACAGTGTGGCTACTGTGGACCCGCCTGCTGTGGACATTGGGGTGCAGTTGTCTCGGAGTCTCACTGCATCTGTATCTTCGGAGTGAGCTCCAGGCCGAGCACCTGCTGGTCGCAGGGCGGCTCTATTTGTAACTTCCTGAGGAGCCTCCACACTGTTTCCAGGGTGGCTGCACCAGCCCGCGGTCCTGCCCACAGTGGAAGAGGGTTGAGTGGGTTTGGTAGGACGTGGTAAAAGTCTGGTCCACATTTCATTTTGCGTCCTGTGGGCTCCAATTCATCGTCCTTAAGTATTTCTGAGAAAGCCGGGTGTTGGGCTCCGTTTCAGTGAGACGTTTCCGAAGCTCACAGGCCTCAGCTGGAGCCTGGAAGGAGGCAGGTGTGGCCCCGGGCGCAGGGACACCACCTCTTGCACGGCCTCTTGCAGTGCCTAAGCGTCCCGCAGGGGGCGCCTGACCGCAGACCCCACCCAAGGATCGCGCATGCGCAGTAAGCCTCGTCCGCTTGCACTAACAGGAGCCAGCCTGTGCTTGGGAGGCCTGAGGAGGAGGTGGGGTCGCATCCACGCTGATGAGCCGCAGCCTCCTCAGGACCCGCAGTGAGGCTTCAGGAGGACATTGGGCCACGTTCACGCTGTCAGGAGCCTCGGTCTCCTCAGGACCCGCGGTGAGGCTTCAGGAAGATGTGGGCCAACATCCACGCAGACAGGAGCCCCAGGGCCGTCTCAGGAACCGCGGGGAGGCTTCAGGAAGATGTGGTGCCGCGTCCACTCTGGCAGGAGCTCCCAGGCCCCTCAGGACATAAGTTGAGGCTTCTGGAACCTGGGGGCCACATCCACGGTGACAGGAACCCCGGCTTCCTCAGAACACAGGGTGACGTTTTGGGAGGACGTGGGGCCACATCCACACAACCAGACGCTGACTTCCTCAGGACCCCCAGTGTAGACTTCGGGAAAATGGGGATGCGTCCATGCGGACAGAAGACCCCCAGCCTTGTCAGGGCCTGCGGTGAGGCCTAAGAAAGATGTGGGTGCCGCATCCACACTGACAGGTGTCTCCGACCTCCTCAGGACCCACTGTGAAGGTTTGGGAAGATTTGGGGCCACGTCCATGCCGACAGGAGCCCCCAGCCTCCTCAGGTCTTATGGTGAGGCTTGAGGAAAATGTGGGGCCACATCAACACTGACAGGACCCCTGTCCTCCTCAGGACCTGCACTTTGGCTTTGGGACATATGGGGCTGCGTCTATGCTGAAAGGAGCCTACAGCCTCCTCAGGACCCACGGTGTGGTTCTGGGGGGCCATGGGGCCATGTCCTGGCTGACAGGAGCCTCCGGCCTCCTGAGGACCTGCTGTGAGGCTTCCAGAGGCTGTGAGACCTAGTCCACAGTGACAGGAGACCCAGCGTCCTCAGGACCCCGCTGACTATAACTCAGGAACACGTGAGGCCGCGTCTGCACTCACAGGAGCCCGGCTTCCTCAGGACCCCCTAGAGGACTCTGGAGGCGCCATTGGGAGCCACGTCCACATCAGAATGGACTCCTCAGAACCACAGGGTAAGTGAATGGGTAGAATGAATGGTAGGGTCAGGGGAGGGAAGACAGTTGGTGGTTAGGTTTCGTTAGATGTTAGGGGTTAGTGTTTATGCTTATGGTTACGGATTAGAGGTTAGGGTGAGGGATAATTGTAAGGGTCAGTGGTTAGGAGTTAGGATGGGGGTTAGGGATTAGGCATAGGGGTTAGGGTTAGGGACAGGGTTTAGAGTTAGGGTTAGGGCTTAGGCTTTAGGGATTAGGGCAGGAGGTTAGGAGTTAGGGTTAGGGTTATGCTTAGAGTTAGGGTTGGGCTTAGGTTTGCAGTTATGGTTAGGGGTTAGGTTGTGAGTTAGGGTGGGGTTAGGGTTAGGGTTAAATTTAGGGCTAGGTTTAGGGTTAGGGCAAGGGTTCGGATTAGGATAGGGGTTTGGGGTAGTGTTAGGGTTAGTGTTTGGTTAGGGGTTATGGTTGGGGTTAGGTCAGAGTCAGGGTCAGGGTACGGTTTTGATAAAGGGTAAGAGATAGGGTTAGGGAGTTGGGTTTTTTTTTATGTATGTACCTTATATATTTCTTATTTTTACTTTCATGGTACTTTAATTGTGTTTCCTATTTTGGGATTTAGAATCTTTTAACAAGCAGGTGAAATAATCTGGTGGGGTTTTTTTTTTGGGAGGGCAGTTGCTATTGTTTTCTTGGTTTTTCTTTTTCTTCCTTCTTTTCTGGAAAAAATAATGAGATAAAAAATTAAAAGAAAGCAATTAATAAAAAAGATCAAAGTGAATAAATGAAAATAAAGCCCAAAGTACAAAGGAAGCTAGACCCTACTTTCCAGGCAGAGCTGAAGCTCTGCAGCCTCCGTGGTCCGACCACTTGGTGTCAGCGAGTGGTCTGTGCGGGGTCTGGGGATGGGCCATGGGGCTGATTGTCAGATGCGCCTGTGCCTGGGAGATGCACCTGTGGAGTCAGAGGCGGCGTGGGCGTCAGCGCCTCTGGCCTCCAGCGGGCGGCGCTGTGCTGCTATCTGATACTCAGCGCTGGAGGGCGTGATGCGGGTTGGTCCTCTGGCTCTGGGGCTGATCATCCCGTCCCCCAGTCAGCAGGGGCTTTCCTTTTCTCTGTGAGAAAAGGTCTCACATTTAGGTCTTTAATCTATTTTGAATTTATTTTTTATATACATGGTGTAAGAAAGTGGTCCAGTTTCATTCTTCTGCATGTGGCTGCCCAGTTTTCCCAACACAATTTGTTATTATCCTGGGGTCAGGATTAGGGTTTGTTGAAGAGACTGTCTTTTTGCCATTGGATATTCTTTCCTGCTTTGTTGAAGATTAAGCGATCATAGAGTTATAGGTTTGTATCTTGTTTCAGCTTTCCATTCTGTTCTATTGATCTAAGCATCTCCTGTTGGGAGATTTTTGATTGCTAATTCAATTTCTTTGCTGGTTATCTGTCTGTTCAAGTTTCTTATTTCTTCCTTTTCCATTTTTGCTATGTTATATATTTCTAGGAAGGAATTGATCTATTTCTTCCAGGTTGTAGGTTGCTGGCATATAATTTTTCATAATGTTCTCTTATAATCATGTGTATTTCTCTAGTGTTAGTTCTTTTTTTTCTAGTATTGGTTGTTATTTCTCTTTTCTCATTTGTGATTTTATTTGGGTCCTTTCTCATCTTTTTATCTTTTTTCTTTTGTAAAGATTTTATTTATGTATTCATGAGAGACACAGAGAGGCAGAGGTATAGGCAGAGGGAAAATGAGGCTCCATTCAGGGAGCCTGATGTGGGACTTGATCCCCCGGGACCCTGGGATCATGACCCGAGCCAAAGCAGATGCTCAACCCCTGAGCCACCCAGGCATCCCAGATCATGTTTTTTAAGCCACTGTGATACCCTATATCTTTTGATTGGAGCATTTAGTCTATCAGCATTCAGAGTGATTACTGAAAGATATAAACTTAGTGCCTTTGTGTTACCAGTAGAGTTGGTGTTTTTGGTGACGTTCTCTGGTCCTTTCTAGTCTTTGTTGCTTTTGGTCTCTTTTTTTCCCCCACTAGAAGAGTCCCTCTTAAAATTCCTTACTGGACTGGTTTAGTGGTCATGAACTCCTTTATTTTTTGCCTGTCTGGGAAACTCTTTATCTCTCCTTCTATGCTGAATGACAGCCTTGCTGAAGAAAGAATTCTTACAAATTGAACTCCAATTAAAAAAAAATTAAAAACAATAAATTTTTGCTATTACGATTGAGGAAAATGGCATTTTTTGTTCAGAAATTTTTAATTTCTTCCTTGTGAGATTAAATAAGTTTTGATGATTATTCTTAAAAAAACAGAAGAAAGAATTCTTGGCTGCATACTTTTCCCATTCAGCATATTGAATATTTCCTTCCAACTTCCTTCTGGCTTGCCAAGTTTGTGAACAGATCTGCTGCAAACTGATTCATCCTCCCTTGTAGGTAAGGACTACCCCACCCAAAGCCCCACCTCCACTGCTTTCAGGATTCTTTTCTCGTCTGTGTATTTTGTGACTTTGACTCGGATGTGCCTGGGTGATGGTCAGCTTCTGTTGAATTTATTGGGAGTTCTCTGTCTCTCGATTTCAGTGTCTGTGTCCTTCCTCAGGTTATAGAAGTTTACATAATTCGTTCAAATAAAACTTCTGCGCCCTTTTCTTCTGAGTCTCCGATGATATGAATGTTATTGTTTTAATAAGTGGCTGAGTTCCCTCAGTCTCCCTCTGTGGTCCATAACCTTTCTTGGGACTGCATCTCAGTTATAGCATTTTTAACGTTGGCCTGACTAGATTTTAGTTCTTTTATTTCTACGGTAAGGGATTCTCTAGTTTTCTTCTGTGCTCTTTTTCCAGCCCAGCTGCTATCTTTATAATCATTGTTTTTAACTCTAGTTAGACATCCTATATGCGTATTGATGCACTTCCTGGCTCTGAGTACTACCTCATGTTATTTTATGGAGGTGAATTTCTCCATCTCATTATTTTTTCCAGAAAAGAAAGAAGGAAGAAAAAGAAAAACCAAGAAAACCAATAACAACTGCCCTCCCCCCCCAAAGAAACAGCAGATTATTTTGGCCTGCTAGTTAAAAGGTAATGTAAATTTCAGCTCTTCTTCTCAGGGGCCTTAAGTATTTCTGGGGAAGCCGGGTGTTGGGCCCCGTTTCAGTGAGACGTTTCCGAAGCTAACAGGCCTCAGCTGGAGCCTGGAAGGAGGCAGGTGCGGCCTCGGCGCAGGCAGGCCGCCTCCTGCAAGGCCTCCTGCAGCGCCTGAGCGTCCCACAGGGGGCGCCTGAGCCCAGGTCCCGCACAGGGAGCCCGCATGCGCAGTAGGTCTCATCCGCCTGCACAAACAGGAGCCCGCCTGTGCTGGGGAGGCCTGAGGACGATGTGGGGACGCGTCCACGCTGATGAGCTGCAGCCTCCTCAGGACCCGCGGGGAGTCTTCAGGGGGATATTGGGCGGCAATCACGCTGACAGGAACCGTGGTCTCCTTAGGACCCGCGGTGAGGCTTCAGGAAGATGTGGGCCAACATCCACGCAGACAGGAGCCCCTGGACCACCTCAGGAACCGCGGGGAGGCTTCAGGAAGATGTGGTGCCACCTCCACTCTGGCAGGAGCTCCCAGGCCCCTCAGATAAAAGTTGAGGCTTCTGGAACCTGGGGGCCGCATCCACGGTGACAGGACCCCCGGCTTCCTCAGAACACGTGGTGACGTTTTGGGAGGACGTGGGGCCACATCCACACAACCAGACGCTGACTTCCTCAGGACCCCCGGTGTAGACTTCGGGAAAATGGGGATGCGTCCATGCGGACAGAAGACCCCCAGCCTTGTCAGGGCCTGCGGTGAGGCCTAAGAAAGATGTGGGTGCCGCATCCACACTGACAGGAGTCTCCGACCTCCTCAGGACCCACTGTGAAGGTTTGGGAAGATTTGGGGCCACGTCCATGCCGACAGGAGCCCCCAGCCTCCTCAGGTCTTATGGTGAGGCTTGAGGAAAATGTGGGGCCACGTCAACACTGACAGGACCCCCGTCCTCCTCAGGACCTGCACTTTGGCTTTGGGACATATGGGGCTGCGTCTATGCTGAAAGGAGCCTACAGCCTCCTCAGGACCCACGGTGTGGTTCCGGGGGGCCATGGGGCCATGTCCTGGCTGACAGGAGCCTCCGGCCTCCTGAGGACCTGCTGTGAGGCTTCCAGAGGATGTGAGACCTAGTCCACAGTGACAGGAGACCCAGCGTCCTCAGGACCCCGCTGACTATAACTCAGGAACACGTGAGGCCGCGTCTGCACTCACAGGAGCCCGGCTTCCTCAGGACCCCCTAGAGGACTCTGGAGGCGCCGTTGGGAGCCACGTCCACATCAGAATGGACTCCTCAGAACCACAGGGTAAGTGAATGGGTAGAATGAATGGTAGGGTCAGGGGAGGGGAGACAGTTGGTGGTTAGGTTTCGTTAGATGTTAGGGGTTAGTGTTTATGCTTATGGTTACGGATTAGAGGTTAGGGTGAGGGATAATTGTAAGGGTCAGTGGTTAGGAGTTAGGATGGGGGTTAGGGATTAGGCATAGGGGTTAGGGTTAGGGACAGGGTTTAGAGTTAGGGTTAGGGCTTAGGCTTTAGGGATTAGGGCAGGAGGTTAGGAGTTAGGGTTAGGGTTATGCTTAGAGTTAGGGTTGGGCTTAGGTTTGCAGTTAGGGTTAGGGGTTAGGGTGTGAGTTAGGGTTGGGGTTAGGGTTAGGGTTAAAGTTAGGGCTAGGTTTAGGGTTAGGGCAAGGGTTCGGATTAGGATAGGGGTTTGGGGTAGTGTTAGGGTTAGTGTTTGGTTAGGGGTTATGGTTGGGGTTAGGTCAGAGTCAGGGTCAGGGTACGGTTTTGGAAAAGGGTAAGAGATAGGGTTAGGGAGTTGGGTTTTTTTTATGTATGTACCTTATATATTTCTTATTTTTACTTTCATGGTACTTTAATTGTGTTTCCTATTTTGGGATTTAGAATCTTTTAACAAGCAGGTGAAATAATCTGGTGGGGTTTTTTTTTGGGGAGGGCAGTTGTTATTGTTTTCTTGGTTTTTCTTTTTCTTCCTTCTTTTCTGGAAAAAATAATGAGATAAAAAATTAAAAGAAAGCAATTAATAAAAAAGAATCAAAGTGAATAAATGAAAATAAAGCCCAAAGTACAAAGGAAGCTAGACCCTACTTTCCAGGCAGAGCTGAAGCTCTGCAGCCTCCGTGGTCCGACCACTTGGTGTCAGCGAGTGGTCTGTGCGGGGTCTGGGGATGGGCCATGGGGCTGATTGTCAGATGCGCATGTGCCTGGGAGATGCACCTGTGGAGTCAGAGGCGGCGTGGGCGTCAGCGCCTCTGGCTTCCAGCGGGCGGCGCTGTGCTGCTATCTGATACTCGGCGCTGGTGGGCGTGATGCCGGTTGGTCCTCTGGCTCTGGGGCTGAGCATCCCGCCCCCCCCCAGTCAGCAGGGGCTTCCACAGAAGAGCCCCCAAGCCCCCGGGTCTCCGCTGCTTCTCTCAGAACCCTGCCTTCACTCTGCCTGCGTCCGAGCTTCTTTTGGTTTTGTTTTTTTTCTCAGACTGTTGTGCCCAAGATTGTGAATCCAAGAAACCACCCAGAAGCCGACACTGATGCAAACACACGAGGGTTTATTTACAAGCTCGAGCTTGTGTCCAAGTATACCCGACACAGCGGAGCAGGGACTTGGACCCCGAGGTGGGTTTTAGCTTAGTTTTAAGGGCTGGTCTGGGGCACCCCCAGAAGGGCTTGAGCAATTCCTCAAGTTCTGTTTACATTTTGCTATGGGGCCTTCAAGGGCCTGGGCTCAGTTCTTATGCTAATGTGGGGCTTTCTAGGACATTAAGCTGTAAACTTTTGTTTTTTTTGCTGTGACTGAAGTAATGTAAATTTCAGCTCTTCTTGGCAGGGGCCTGGGATGGCTGGACCTGTGTGCTAAGGCTGAACTTAAAGTGGAATGGCCTTAATTTTCTCAGCCTCCAGGCGTCCCGTCCCATCCTATGTAGCTCCTTCCTCCTTCCCCGGAGCTCCTAAGAGAGCAATTGCAAATGACCTCAGCTTGGCAGCACGTGTTGGGGGACAGGCCCAGGGATTAAGGATCAGGAAGACCTGGATTGCAGGGCGTCCTGGCTGTGCAGCCAGCGGGATTGGATGCTGCAGACTCTTATTCCCTAAGGCTATCTTGACCACTGACTTTGTATGTAGAAAAGCTCTCCTTTGTCTTTAAAAGATGAAGAGCGAGTCAAAGCGTTTTTTCTCTGCCCATCTGATTGCTCAGATTCCTTCTGAGACATATTTCCTGTTAATAAGGATAATTTACTATCCGTAGTACTATGGTTAAAATATTCTGACAAAAGTAATTCAGAGGGATGAGGGTTTCTCATCTCTTTCTTCACAGCTCAGTCACTCATCAGGAAATGCATCTGTATGGATTTGGAAAGAACTGAGAGACATTATTACCAATGGTCATATTATTATGTGAAGGATTCTTCCCTGAGATCCCAAGAAGGCAATTTTTCCTCGGGCTTGAGGAGGCCTCTTGGAGTGAGGTTAGAATCAGAAATTGTGTGTTTGGGTTTCAGATAATGGAACTGGTTAGCTAAGTAAACACGGACAGGCACTTAGGTTCTTTTTGAATTTCAATTGCCTTAAAAGCTATAGAATAATTTCTAAACACCTCATTGGACTGTTGTAGGATTTCTTTATTGCTAATATAAGTGAACATTCATAGGGCACATATTATGTGCCAAGAATTGTGTCATGCTTCACATAAAAGAACTCCTGGGATCCTCCAACAACCCTATGGGCAGGTACTGTTATCTTGATGGGCCAACTAAAGGATAGGAAGAAAACATCTTGTCCAAGGTCAAACAGCTAGTTAAGTGGATTCGAATTCAGGAAGCCTGACTCCAGGCTGTTATGGCCACCAGAAAATGTTTATTAAGTACTTCCTAACGTCCTAGGTAATGTACAAATAAAGTCCAACTCTTTACTCATTAGAGCTCTATGGCACAGGCATTATTACTGTCACAGTTTTGCAGAGAAAGAAGAAGGTTCAGAGCCTAAGCTCAAGGGACTTGCCCAGAGCCCTACAATTCAGAGGCAGAAACCTTCCTTTTCCTCATAATATTCTCCTTCCACCACTTACCTTCTCCTTTCTCTATGTCTTAATATAAATGTTGCTTCTTCTGGTTATCTTCTCTGAGGCCCCAATTAGACTAAGCCTTCTTATATATGTACTTGTAGTAAGCTGTATATTTACCTTTGTATTGGCTACTATAATCTTGTCTAGTTGTCTTTCTGTCACTTTTTGGTTAGTATCCGTCTCTCCCACCAGCATGGCCTGGAGGGAGATAGGCACTGCATCTATGTCTGGTTAACTTGGTATTCCTAGCACCTTGCACATAGTAGGTATGCACCAAATACTTAATAAATTACTGGATCCCTAACCTTCTTGAGTTGATGTTGATAAACATTAGAACATGAAATGGACCAAGATAAGAATGAAATTGCTGAATGAAATGATAAAAAGCAATTTTATCCATTCACTCATTCAGTATTTTATCAGGGGCCTACTGTGTGCCATATCTGAGCGAAGGAAAACGATACGTGATTCCATTAGGGTATTATAATAGCAACTTAAAAATTGGCCTTCTGAGGCATTTGCTATAGTTGAAAGCTCTAACTAAAAGGCTCAGTGATTAGGAAGGAACTGAATAAAATCAAAATAAAGTATTATCTGGGCAGGAATTTCCCAGTAAATCTGGTTTAATAAAAATTTCACACGAATCATTTTTTAACTGACACTGAAGCACTGTGAACTCTTTGGAAGACAAATGTCAAGGAAATAAATGTTAGGCATTGCTAATTTTAAATGCACTTGCAATATGGCGTCTAATATAAAAGAAGTATTTTTATCTGATTTTTGCTATTTATTATCCTTTCCTGCTTTTCAGGTTGAGGAGGCATTATACGTGTTTCTAAGTGTTTTTCTTTCCTTCTGATATAAAATTCTTACTTTGTTCCCATCGAAGGAACTGTTTAAGAATAAGGCAAAAATTAATTAAACTATTCTTAAAGTGTCTTCACACTTGGAGCCTGATTCATTTAAGTCAATTTTCAAAATAAATCTTATTTATTAGAAAAAAAAACCCAAAGATTTACAGGGAAATTGAGAAGACAGTACAGAGAATTCTCATGCACTCGCACTCGATGTCTCCAATTATCGATATCTTATATTAGTACGGTACAAATATTAGCTAATGAATCAATATTAAAATATTTGCATTAACCAAAGACCATACATACTTTATTCAGATTTCCTTAGTTTTTGCTAAGTTCCCATCCCTCACATCACATTACACTTGTCCTCATGTTTTCTTAGGCTCCTCTGGATTGTGACAGTTTTTCAGCCTTTCCTTGTTGTTGTTGAACACCTTGAGAAGTAGGGTATTTTGTAAAATCTCCCTCAGTTGGGACATGTCTGTCGTTTATCTCATGATTGAACTGTGATTGTGGATTATATACAGAGATATACTGCCATCTTTATTATATCATATAAAGGATAGATACTATCAACATGATTTATCAGTCTTGGTATCGATCTGATCATCTTGCTGAGGTAGTGTTTGTCAGCTTTCTCCATAGTAAAGTGATTATTATTATTATTATTTATTTTAACTTTTTCATAACATATTTTGTAGAAGGAAGTTCCTATGTGTATTCCACACATAAGAGTGGATGAGCTATGCTCATCCACTTGAGGGTGGAATGTCTGCACAAATTGTTTGAAATTCTTCTACATGGGAGACTTCTCTTTCTTCTGTGTTTGTTTGTTTGTTTCTTTTTCACAGATGTTATTTATTTATTTGAGAGAGAGAGGAGAGAAAAAGCATGAGCGAGAGGGGCAGAGGGAGAGGGAGGAGCAGGTTCCCTGCTGAACAGGGAGCCTGCCTTGAGACCTGGATCATGATCTGAGCCTAAGGCAGAAGCTTAACTGACTGAGCCACCCAGGTGCCCCTCTTTCTTTCTTTTACAATTTTTAATATTAGTATATATTCATGGATATTTATTTTATGCTTTGGGTTATAATCCAACACTACTTATTTTGTTGCTTATATTGTCTCCTCTCTGGCCACGGGAGCTCTTTCAGTTGACACCTGTGTGCCTTTAACATATTTCCATGAGTATGGAGTCTCTTGTCTGTTCCTAAATTTTTGAAAGACAAACTTTATGTAAATATCATTTTTGACTGGCACTTTGTTTCTGTCCCCATCCCTATCTTTGCCTCCTTCCCTCTCTCTTCACTGTTTCATTTCTTTATTTATTATGATCTGAAAATAGGAAAGGACATGGGATTTCAAATTTTGCTATTTTAAGGTAAATCACTTCTCCTTGGTGCCTAGCCAGTGGTTCTCAAATGTTAGTGTGCAAGAGAATAACCTGGAGAGCTTGTTAATATGGCCAGCCAACATTTTAATTTTTTTTAGGTTAAAGGAAGGGGCAGGTTAGGATTCTACATGTTAACCGGTACCCTCAGAAAATAATAATGGAGTTCTTTGAGGGCTTTGCTTTGAAAAGCAGTGAGCATGAGGGCAGATGGCTGTTCTGACACACATATTTATTATTTCTAGTGGCTTGGACCCATATACCCACCGCTTGTGATAGAAAGGGATATAGATTTGGGGATTTTCTATCGCCATAGGAGAGAACCCTAAAATACTCAGGATCTATGCTCAGAGTTAGTTTTATAGTTTAGCATTTGAGTATATATAAGATTCCCCCGTCTTTTTGTGCTCAGTATAGAGTGTTTAGGACCCCACAGCAGCATTTCAGGTCTGAGAGGGAACTGAGGGATCATCAGCTCTGGTCCTCTCCTCTGAGGCACAGGAAAGAAACTGAGAGTTCTGGAGGATTGGATTGTCCAAGTTCACACGCTTATTGGTGGTAGAGCTAGGTCTGAAGAAGGTCTTCCTAGAGATTGTTGCATCAAGACAGACACCATTGAACATAACTAGTTTAGATAGGCATTTGTGAAATAGACAATTTTGGGTTACTCTTTCTGCTTTTATACTTTCATATAAAGGCACGACTGCATCTAGGTTTCAGGATTACCCCTTCTGTTAGTTATAAGAGTAGATGATGTAAATATCAGTGTTTGCCATTTGAAATTCTCTGTTTAACTATTTTTAAATTGAGTTTTAAAAATATTAAACCTGGCACTTAGTTCTCGGCTTGGACAAACTTAATCTGAGTAAGGTTGGCTTCTCTGAAAATATAGGCAATTAGATATAGAAGCATGAAGACTTGGAAAGTGAAAGGGTAGGCAAGGTCTCACGGCTGAGGTTTTTTTTGGGGAATACCTTTGTTTAACTAATTCATCAGGCAGTATTCTGATGGCGCACATGGAGACCTAATTCGAATCCCTTTTAGGGTGCTTCATGAAATGTAACTATCTGGCAGAAGAAAGACTACTTTGGTTGAATGTTTTATTGAGCTAAAGTGACTCTAATTCTAGATGAGCCTGAAGCTGTGACGTTAACGTGTTGTGGTCGTTTAAAGAACTCTGGACCAGAATCGAGTCTTGGCTTTGCGCCTTGCCACCCATGTGAATTACTGAGCAGTGTGCATTACTTCTCGTGTCTTCTCAGTTTCCTTATCTGTTAGTTGAGGGGATCGGTCTCCATACCGTTCATTAACTCTTTGTTTTTAATGACAGTCACAGATTTGTCATTATTGGACCATCACTAATAAATATCACAAAAAGTGAATTCATTTCTCTTTCTCCCTCTCCCTCGTTTTTTGCATTTTTCCATTCTGGAACTTTGATTTGCTTTTTAGAATACTTATTTATTTGAACTGGGAAGGAGTTGCAGGTCATTTTCCATTCACATTCGTAACTTTTTATGATCTAATGAAGGTCATTTCATAAATGAATTGCTGAGGACGGCTGAGCCGTCCAGTACCCTTTTTTAATTTAAATTTAAATTAAAAAATTTTTTAATTTAAATTCAATTTGTCAACATGTAGTATAATACCCAGTGTTCATCACATCACTTGCCCTCCTTAATGTCCGTCCCCCAGTTACACTATCCTCCCACCCACCTCCCCTTCCGCAATCCTTTGTTTCCCCGAGTTAGGAGTCTCTCATAGTTTATCTTCTGTGAGACCCAGGAAATTTAACAAAAATCCCCTACCCCTGGACAAGCAGAGCAGTACTGATTCCATTTTGTGCTACACCTTCCACCTGCTGTGTGACCCCCAGGTAACCAGCTTATTGCTTAAGGCACTGCCCCACCCTAGTCAAGCCGCTGGGCACACCCTAACCGGAAATCAGCTCATAACCATGTAACCCTGCTTTGTGCCCACCAAAACTGTGCACCAATTCCGAGCAAAGTAATAGGCCAGCTCAAATGGATACTATAGGGTAAGATGTAATTCAATCGGCCACTTGTGTGTGGACCGACATGACTGTGCAACTTTCTGCGTATCCCATGGGCCACTGGCCCCTATAAAGCTGCTACGCCTCTTAGTCTCGGGGTCCAAGTCCCTGCTCCGCTGTGTCGGGTACACTTGGACCCAAGCTCGAGCTTGTAAATAAACCCTCGTGTGTTTGCATCGGTGTCGGCTCCTCGGTGGTTTCTCGGATTAGCAATCTTGGGGACAACACTGCCTCTCTCAATTTTCTCCACTCAGTTTCCCTCCCCTCCCTTATGATCCTCTTCACTGTTTCTTACATTCGACATAAGAGTGAAACCGTATGATAATTCTTTCTCCACGTGGCTTATTTTATTCAGCATAATACCCTCCAGTTCCATGTCCATGAAAATGGTAGGTATTCATCCTTGCAGATGGCTAAATAATAATACATTGTATATATAGACCACATCTTCTTTTTTTAAATTTTTTTATAATTTTAAAAAAATTTTATTTATGATAGTCACACACACACACAGAGAGAGAGGCAGAGACATAGGCAGAGGGAGAAGCAGGCTCCATGCACCGGGAGCCCGATGTGGGATTCGATCCCGGGTCTCCAGGATCGCGCCCTGGGCCAAAGGCAGGCGCCAAACCGCTGCGCCACCCAGGGATCCCCAGACCACATCTTCTTTATCCATTCATCTGTTGCAGGACATCAAGGCTCCTTCCACAGTTTGGCTATTAACATTGCCGTTGTGAACATTGGGGTGCAAGTGTCCAGTCATTGCACTACATCTGTGTCTTTGGGGTAAATACCCAGCAGTGCAATTGGTGGGTTGTAGTATAGCTCCATTTCCAGCTTTTTGAGGAACCTCCACACTGTTTTCCAGAGTGGCTGCTCCAGTTCACATTCCCTCCAACAATGCAAGAGTGTTCCACTTTCTCCACATCCTCTCCCACATTTGTCGTTTCCCGTCTTGTTAATTTCCCCCATTCTCACTGGTGTGAGGTGGTATCTCATTGTGGTTTTGATTTCTATCTCCCTGATGAAAAGTGACGTGGAGCAGTTTTTCATGTGCTTGCTTGCTCGCTCTGTGTAGGTCTTCTTTGGAGAAACGGCTGGCACCTTTAAGTTGGAGAAGAGATGGCATCTCAAGGGGTGTTATTTCCTGTCATGGCCACATACCAGAAGGCTCTTGAGTATGTGTGTGTGCGTTTGCCTTTGCCTGTTAGGAGAGGTCGTTGGATAGAATTTGAAAGCAGATCCTCTGCATATTTATAGGTCTATATCTATTTCTCTCTCTTTCTGCACACATCTATTTCTAACCATTTTGTCTCTATCTCTATAGGGAGATCTATATATGGACGTATAGAGATTAGATATAGAAATATTTATTTTGCATATTTAAATATAAATCTATAGTTCTGTTTATAGATAATAATTATTATATTATCAGTAATACATTGAATAATAAATATATTAAGTGGAAACATAGATTTATGTTTATATGTTTGTTTATATAAACATCTATTCATGTTCCTGGGATCGATCTATCAGTAGATCTATCACTCTATCATCTACCTAGCTAGCTAGCTATATATCCCAGGAAGAGAGAAACCCAGATCGAACAGACGGGAATGTCCCCCTCCGGAATGTGTCATGCAAGAAGATAGGCAAAAATCTTCTGTACTTTCCTGATGTGCCGATGCAATTAACTCAGAGATGTACCTGTGATGTACTGTGGGCCAGGCGCCAGTGGTCAAGAGAGAATCCTTGAGACATTTTCCATGCAAAAAGGTGTTTTTATTAAAGTATGGGGACAGGACCCCTGGGCCTGAAGAGCTTCATCAGGATCATGAGGAGCCTTGGTTATAAACTTTAAAGTTGCCGTGTGGGGTGGGGACTCTAGAGATAAAAGAAGTTTCCAAAAGGATTTTCACAGGTGAAAGATTTACAGGATCCTGGAGGTCTGGCTATCAGCAAACAAATGTTGCTTTTGGCCTCTAGCAAAGCATTAACATTCAGGCAGCTGTGAATTCTTTGAAGAATGTCCCACTCTGTGGGTTTCAAGTATTTGTTTATGGACTGCAAGTTTGTTAGGAAATGTAATGGTAGGGATGCCTGGGTGGCTCAGTGGTTGAGCATCTGCCTTTGGCTCAGGGCATGATCCTGGGGTCCTAGGATGGGGTCCCACATTGGGCTACCCGCAGGGAGCCTGCTTCTCCCTTTGTCTCTGTCTCTGCCCCTCTTTCTTTCTCTCTCTCTCTCTCTCTCTCTCTCTCTCTCTCTGTGTGTGTCTCTCATGAGTAAATAAACAAAATCTTTTTTTTAAAAAAAGCAGATGTAATTTTAATCTATATTTCTTTGGCCTTAGTTCCCCCTATCACCTGGGTCTTCTCTCCCTCCCTGCATCTCTTGGTTCATTGGCCTTTGGTGGTGAAGAATCCAAAGGATATGAGGCAGGAGGAGAGTGAGATGGGATTAAGCCAATGAAGTAATTTCCCAGGGAGCTTGGGTAAGAGAAGTGCAGCAGGCGGAATGAAGTGAGAAAGTCAGGTTCTTGTCTCACAGAGTCGAAGAATGAATCTGGTGGACAAAGAAGAGTAAGTAAAGCGACAGGAGTTTATTAAGCAAGGATACCGAGAAAGCTCTCAGGAGTGGGAGGGGCCCAGGCTGGGTTGCCCACATGGGCCTCCACTGACCGTTTTTCATTTAGAACTGATCAGGGAGCTTGTGGCCTTCTCATTCTTGGGATGTCTTGGTTTGAGTAAGGACTAGTGATAACATCTTTAACGGTTTACTTCTTTTTAGAGTCTGGTTATTCTTTGTTGGGCACAGAGGACTGTCCTAAAAAAGACCCTCTCTACCCATACCTGGGACAGGGTGGTCTCGTTTGTTTCTTTATTTCTGGTTTCCTTACATCTCAGCATCCTTAGGATCTTTGTGAGCCTGAATCTGTAGCCCCCTACCTATTTCTCCCTACCTAGACTCTCCTGTCCCTCAGTCAAGAACGGGAGAGATGTGGCTCTGACAAAAGGTGCACTAAGAAACATTGTCACAGTTTCAATGTACCCTCCGCACGATTTGTGAGACCCAATTACTTCGAAACTCCTTTTTCCTCCTTTTTGTTTTGGATGGCAATGCTGCTCTGTGACTGACCTACACGATCAATGACTCGGTAACAGTTCAACTCTGTGGAGAGAACCCAAGGGTCCGCTGGGGAAGTATGAAGGAGAACTGTGGACTTGCTTGTTTTGCCCTCAGAAATCAGCATTAAGACTACAGGTAGTCCTCTGGGACATAGATCGAAACCCAGTGGGGACGGAGCCTGTCTCTGTACCTGCCATATAGAAGGCCAAATAGACTTCTTTTGGAAACGGATGGGTGTTGAATAAATAGGAGAATCTCTGTATGCTGGGTCTGTTTCAGGTCACTGATTCATACTTAGGGAACTGGTTCTCTGAACAAGTCCTGGAAAACGTATCCTAAGTTATTTGAAAAGGAGTAGTAAGATAGATAAGGAGTTCAGAATTGAGAAAAATATTAAAATCATGTGAGGAAAGTAGAGGTGTTGATCCCGGAAGTGGGTTTCTTGCAATTTACTCACTTATAGCTCGCATATTCTGAACAGAAAAAAGAAAGGGAAGGAACCGCATGTGCTCGAGGTCATCAATTTCATCTATAAAAAGGAAATAATACCGCCTGTCCCGCAACACTGTCGCGAGGACTAGAAGTGATGGCTGTTGATGTAAAGACTTGCTAGGTCCAGTCACCATAAAATGTAAAAACAACACACTTTATTAATATAGCAAATACCAATATAGCTGCAATATACATTTTCTTATTTATTTATTTATTTATTTATTTATTTATTTATTTATTTGAGAGAGCGAGACAGAGGGAGAGAGAGGCAGAGACAGAGACAGAGGGCGAAGCAGGCTCCATGCAGGGAGCCTGATGTGGGACTCCATCCTGCATCTCCAGCATCCCACACTGGGCTGAAGGCAGCGTTAAATCGCTGGGCCACCGGGGCTGCCCTGCAATATACTTGTTAAAAATATATTTTATTTATTTATTCATGAGAGGGAGAGAGAGAGAGAGCGAGAGAGAGAGAGAGAGAGAGAGAGGCAGAGAGACAGAGACACAGGCAGAGGGAGAGGCAGGCTCCATGCAGGGAGCCCGAAGTGGGACTCCATCCTGGGTCTCCAGGATCACGCCCTGGGAAGAAGGCAGTGCTAAACGGCTGAGCCACCCAGGCTGCCCATTTTCAATTCTTCTTAAAACACACAATTTGACTTCTTTCTAGCAAAGTTTTATGCGAGTTGGTGTACTTATCAATTAAAAGCTGTAGGGTATGGATCCCAGACTGCCCCTAAGGTGCATGTTCAGAGCCCTCCAGGTGCAGCCTGGAAACCACCGAGCTTGTCTGAGGCCACATCCACAGCTATGGGAACCAAGTGCCAGAGGCAGTCACGATTTACTGGATCAGAAACCCAGTTCTCTCCTGAAACATCTGAGTCAGGGAATTGGTTTATCTCAGGGCAGGGTGAAAAAAGCTTACACTATCAGGATTTCTCTCATCCCGAGAAAAATGCTTAGCGTTTTTTTGTCTGTTTCTTTTTTCTCATGTTGTTTGGCTATTTCTCTTGTCCTATTGCCCTACTTCCTTTGGTAATTAGTTTTAGAAAGAAACCGCTCACATAATGAAAATTATCTAGAAACTCAGGTTAACAAAATATTCTAGCCAGTGTGGATATGTGTGATTCACAGTTGCTTGAAGCCTACAGAATTTGTTTGCACAAATTAATACCAACTTTTAATAAACAGACTTTACTGTACACTGCTAAAAATATGTCCCTGTCAGAGGGGCAAGACAGCCGAAGAGTATGGTCCCCAAGTCACCTGTCCCCACCAAATGACCTAGCTAACTTTCAAATCATCCTGAAAGCCTATGAATTCGGCCTGAGATTTAAAGAGAGAACAGCTGGAATGCTACAGTGAGAAGAGTTCGCATTTCTATCAAGGCGGTTCCCACCTGGGCCTCACTTGGACCTGGTGACTGTGGTTCCCACCTGGGCCTCAGCCAGACCTGGTGACTCTAGTCCCCAACTGGGCCTCACCTGAGCCTAGTGACTCTGGTCCCCATCCCGGCCTCATGTGGACCTGGCGACTGTAGTCCCCACCTTGGCTTCACCTGGACCTGGTGACTGTGGTCTCCACCTTCACCTCACCTGGACCTGGTGACTCTGGTCCCCACCCAGGCATCACCTGGACATGGTAGCTGTGGACTTCATCTGGACCTGGTGACTGTGGTCCCCACCTGGGCCTCACCGTACCTGGTGACTGGGCTCCTCAGCTACCAATGACTAGGATCCAGAATGGACCCTTAGTTGCTACTGACACCAGGACCATCCCCAGGGTCTCACTTGTTCCTGGTGACTATGGTCCTTGTCTGGGCTGACCTGACTCATCCTTGGCTCTGATCGTATGGTCTCCCCTATCGTGAGTGTGTATTGTCTATGGTCCCTTCTGGGCCTCACCTGATGGTACTGGGCCACGATATTGGCCCTTTGCAAGGCCAGTAGGTTCTCTGAGTCCTCCTGCACGGTGCTGCAATCCAAACACATCCAAGAATGATGGCGCATGAATACCTTCCGAGGACACATGCATCCGGGTGCTCCCCGTGGGCAGGTCCCCGTCCGTCTGACCGGAGTCAGAGACAACCCCATAGCCCTGAGGGGCACAGGCTGGGCTGGAACATCACACATGGGCCCTCACTGCCTGTCTTTTGCTCGCCCACCTACAGTCCACCTTCCCAGCCACTGTCCCAGGACACGCCATCACCCTGGGATCACAGAGCGCTCCCACCCCGGTATCAGGAGCACACGGGCGGAGGACCCAGGAGGCTCTGGCGAATGCCGATCTGATGCTCTGATGCTCGGGGTGATGTCTCCCAGCCCGGGGGAGATCGAAGGTTTCTCTGAGATTCCACAAACACAACGACCGAGGGGAGAAAGCAATGGAGTGGACTTCATCAAAATTAAAACCTGATGCCAGCAAGAGTGCGACCACACTCCCCACCCTGAGGGCAAGGATGCGTGAATATCCTGAGGGGAGGCCTGGGGGGAGCACCAGGGACTCCGCCCACATTCCAGTGCATGAAGAGCAAGCCTGCTCACTGGCCAGGGGGACCCAGCAGGCCCTGACTGTCCTCCCCTCACCACATGGTGGGGCGGGGGGTTGTGTCATCCCTGTCGGGGTCCATGCATCTAGGACGAGCTGGAAAGGTCATGTATTGGGTCTCCCTGCATAGCACAGGCCTTACAGGGGAGCGGGGGTTCCAGGGAGCTGCCGGTCTCTGACTGCAGCCTCCTTCCCTGGACAGGGCCTTAGGGGGCCGCCCTCACCCCATGGGGATGTGGAAGGGCTGCAGGAGCTGCTCACGGTCATCTCATTGGGGTCGGGGTGTTTTGGACCCCAGCCCAGGAGGCCAGCGCCCCCACCCAGACCCACAGGCCCCAGAGTGGCCCCCGGGGAGCAGGCATCAGCGGCCACTCACCTGTGACCTGTCGCTGTGTGAGCGCCTCCTCTTTATGCACCGGGTACTGGGGAGAGTGGGAGAGTTGGGGTACTGGGGAGAGTGGGGGTACTGGGGAGAGTGGGGGTACTGAGGAGAGTGGGAGTACTGAGCTACTGGGGAGAGCGGGAGAGTCCGGTCGCTGTGAGCCAGATCCAGAGCACGAGTGCTTCCGAAGCTCTGCAGATGCACAGTGAGCGCCATGCAGTGGTGGAACCCGGGGGTGGCACAGTTCCGCCCACAGTGGGGTCCCGCATCATGACTGTGGGCAGGCGGGGTCCAATCAGCACTTAGCCCTTCATCCTGAAGGCGGAGGGTCCCGGGGGAGGGTCCTTGTACCCACGCCAGGCGGGAGGGGGATGCAGGCACCCTCCCTCATCCTCAGTTCCCATCCTTGGCCCTGCAGGCCTCCCACCATTCTAGGTAGACTGGGGGTCACAGATGTCCCCCCGACCCCCAGAGTTCACAGCATGGGGTTGCACTTAACATTCGAGGGGCTCTTGCGTGGTTCAGTCGGTTCCACGTCGACTCTTTAGTTTGGCTCAGGTCAGGATCTTGAGGTTGTGGCGTGGAGCCTCGCGTGGGGCTCAGGCTCCGTTGGGTGAGGAGTCCGCTCCAGGTTCCCCCTCTCCCTCTGCCCCTCCCTACTGCACCCTTTCTCAAGTAAATCTTCTAAAAATTAACATGAAGACACGTGAGCATGTTTATCCCCTCTGCAGAGGTGCCTTCGTGTGTGTAACGACCATGTAAATGCCTTTCACGGACCCACCGGGAGTCCTACCAGAAACCCCTTTTCCTTGATATTTATTGAAGTACAGTCAACACACAACGTGACAGTAGTTTCAGGGCTACAACTAGTGACTTGACAATTCTGTGCCTTATTCAGCTCCCCCCACGAGAAGCGGCGTCACCGTCTGTCCCCGTACAATGTTGTCACAACAGTACTGACTTCATTCCCTAGGCTGTACTTTCTAAATTTCTGTGACTTATTTTATTTATGATCCAGACGCTTATAGCTGTTACTATCGTTCATCTACATTGCCCATGTCCTACCCACGGCCCCTCTGTCCATCAGTCAGCAGGATCCATCACATTAACCAGAGAAAGGACATGGGGCAGCCCCAGGTGGTTCAGCAGTTTAACGCCTGCCTTCAGCCCAGGGCGTGATCCTGGAGTCCCGGGATCGAGTCCCACGTCGAGTTCCCTACACGGAGCCGCCTTCTCCCTCTGCCCATGTCTCTGCCTTTCTCTCTCTGCCGCTCTCTCTGTATGTCTCTCAAGGATATATAAATAAAATCTTTAAAAAAGAAAAACGAGAGAAAGGACAAAAAGCATACGATCCTCTCAAGAGTTGCAGAAAAAGCATTTGACAAAGTACAACTTCAAAAGCCTAGTGGGTTTTGAGGAAATGTCTATCAACAGAATAAAGTTCCGCTAGGAAGGCCCGCAGCTGACATCCTCTTCAAGGGTGAAAACCTGAAATCGTCTCCCCTAAGAGCAGGAACAAGCCAAGGAGGTCCCCTCTGAGTGCTGGAAGTCCTAATGTAGTCAACAGACAGGAAACAGCAAAGGTTCCACTCCTGGAAGGGGGACGTCACACTGTCCCTATTTGTTGAAGACGCGGTGCTAGAAACAGGAAACCCGAGAGCCCCCACCAAAACCTGTTAGAACTAATGATTGAATTCAGTAAATTCATGGGACACCAACTGAACCTACAGAGCTCAGTAGCCTTGCTGCGTCCTGACAATGAGCACTCAGGAACGAAATGAAGGACGTGACTCCCTTCTCAGGAGCATCACAGAGACTAAATAATGAGACTGAACGAAAGGAGCACAAGACTTGTGCACTGAGCCATACCAGGCTCTGGGAGGCCGTCCTGGTTTCGTGGGGTGGAAGCCTCCTCTTGTGAAAATGTCCACAGTTCCTGAAGCCACTCTCGGTTTCAATGTCATTCCTATCAAAATCACGGTGGTAGATCCTAGAAGTAGGAAAAAAAAAACAAAACCCTAACATCCGTCAGCCCCCACAAATGACCCCAGACAGCAAATCAGTATTGGAAAAGCAGGACAGAGTGGGGCGCAGCACTTTTCTATTTCGAACGATGTCACAGAGACACGGGATAAAGCAGTGTGGTTCTCGGCTCCCTGCTGGCTCTGTCAGTTAAGCATCGACTCCTGACCTCACCTCAGGTCCTGATCTCGGGGTCGTGAGTTCTAGCCCTGGGCTGGGCCAGGCACGAGGCGTGGCGCCTACTTAGACCCACAGGGGGTGGTTCCAGCATAAGCTGAAGGACCAGAACAGGGAGTCCAGAAGAAAATGTGCTCTGATACAACTGATTTTGTTTAACTTAATTTAAACCCAATTAATTAATGTATAGTGTATTATATTTTCAGAGGTAGAATTCAGGGATTCTCCAGTTGGAGAGAACAGCAGTGCTCGTGACATCACCTGCCATCCTTCGTGCCCATCCCCCGTTATCCCCTCCCCCGCTCCCCTCCAGCGACCCTCAGATTGTTTCCAATGATTCAGATCTGTATTTCCTGCATCTGTTTTCATCTTATTCGTTTTTCCTTCCCTTCACAGATGTTCATCTGCTTTGCTTCTTTAATTCCACCTATGAATGACACCATAGGGTCATTGTCTTTCCCGACTGACTTATTTCACTTAACAGGATCCCTCTAGTTGTATCCGCGTCATTGCAAATGGCAAGATTTCCTTCTCTTTGATAGCAGTACCATTCCTCTCTCTATGACCATCATCTATCTCCCATCCTCTATCCATCATCTGTCTGGAGGCACCGAGGCTCCTCCCACAGTGTGGCTACTGTGGACCTGGCTGCTGTGGACATCGGGGCGCAGTTGTCCCGCCTGGCGTTTCATTGCATCTGTATCTTCAGAGTGAGCTCCAGGCCGTGCACCTGCCGGTCGCAGGGCAGCTCTATCGGTAAGTTCCTGAGGAGCCTTGGCACTGTTTCCAGGGCAGCTGCACCAGCCCGCAGTCCCGCCCACAGTGGAAGAGGGTTGAGTGAGTCTTGGCGGACACGATAAAAGTTTGGTCCACATTTCATTTCGCATCCTGTGGGCTCCAATTCCTTGTCCTTAAGTATTTCTGGGGAAGCCGGGTGTTGTGCTCCATTTCAGCACGACGTTTCCGAAGCTCATAGTGTTGGACCCTAGCTCACGGGGGCCAAAGTGTCTCGGTAGAGGCCCCAGAGACTCAGACCCCAGACAGGCAGATGCAACTAGCAAGAGGGTTTTTTTTTTATGACAGTCACAGAAAGAGAGAGAGAGAGAGAGAGAGAGGCAGAGACATAGGCAGAGGGAGAAGCAGGCTCCATGCACCGGGAGCCCGACGTGGGACTCGATCCTGGGTCTCCAAGATCATGCCCTGGGCCAAAGGCAGGCACTAAACCGCTGCGCCACCCAGGGATCCCTAGCAAGAGGGTTTTATTGAACGTTTGCGCAAACGGGCCCTCAGCCTCAAAGGTGGAAGAGCCCAGATTGGCAATTACAGGCATCTTTTAAAGGCAAACCGCGGGATTAGCATAGCATTCGGGTTAAGACACGATTGATTTCTTTGAAGGTCAACATGAACATGTTCAGGGACTTTCCAGTCAGGGCGTGGGGGGGGGGGATGGTTTTCTTATCTCGGGAAAACCACAGAATGTTTTTCGTTGCTTAAATTCCGGGAAGGCGCCTGGATGTGCTGCCTCTGGGTTAGGCATGGTCCTAAATTTTCCCAGGGGGTGGGGAGGTGGGGTTGGGTTTCTTCAATAGGTCTCAGCTGGAGCCTGGAAGGAGGCAGGACCTGCCCTGGGCGTGGGGACTCCGCCTCCCTCACCGCCTCCTTCAGCGCCTGAGCCCAGGCCTGAGTCAGGGTGTGTGTGTACCCAGTAGGCCTCCTCCGCCAGCAGTAACAGGAGCCGGTCTGTGCTCTGGCTGCCTGAGGAGGATGTGGGGCCGCGTCCAGGCTGACAGGAGCCCCGGCCTCCTCAGGACCCGCAGGTAGGCTTCAGGACCATGTGGAGCCGTGTCCTCGCTGACAGGAGCCTGGTCTCCTCAGGACCCACGGTGAGACTTCAGGAAGATGTGGGGCCGCTTCCTCGTTGACAGGAGCCCCAGCCTCCTCAGGACCCATGGTGAGTTTTCGGGAAGATGTAGGGTCACGTCCACGCTGACAGGAGCCCCGGCCTCCTCAGGACCCACGGTGAGTTTTCGGGATGACGTGGGGCCGGGTCTACACTGACAGGAGCCCCGGCCTTCTCAGGACCGGCGGGTAGGCTTCAGTCCCATGTGGGGCCGCGTCCATGGTGACAGGAACCTGGCCTCCTCAGAACCCGCAGGGAGGCTTCTGGAGGATGTGAGGCATAGTCCACAGTGACAGGATCCCCCTCGTCCTCAGGACCTGCTGTCTATGACTCAGGAAGACATGGGGCCACGTCTGCCATGACAGGAGTCCGGCTTCCTCAGGACCTGCTGGAGGACCCTGGAGGCGCTGTTCAGAGTCACATCCACCTCAGCAGCAGCTACTCAGAACGACAAGGTAAGTGAATGGGGACAATTGAGATAGGGTTAGGGTTTAGGGTGAGCAATATGTGGTTAGGGTGAAATTAGATGATAGGGATTAGTGATCATGGTTATGCGTTCGAGTTCCTGGTTAGGGTGAGAGATGGGGGAAGGGTCAAGAGTTAGGAGTAAGGTACGGATTTGGGATTAGGAAACTGAGTTAGGGAATGGATAAGGGTGATGTTACAGATAGGTTATAGGGTTTAGGGTTAAGGGATGGGGGAGGGAAAACGTTTAGAGCTAGAGTGGGGGATGGGGTTGAAGTTTAGGGTTAGGGGTTAAGGCAGGGGTTTGGGCTAGGTTTAGGGGACAATTAGGGATTAGGGTACGGGTTAGGGTTAGGAAACGGGTTAGGGTACAGGTTAGGGATTAGGGTTAGGGTTAGGGAATGGGTTAGGGTTAGGGAACGGGTTAGGGTTAGGGAATGGGTTAGGGTTAGAGGGTTAGGGTTAGGGTTAGGGTTTGGGTTAGGGAACGGGATAGGGTTAGGGTTAGGGAACGGGATAGGGAACGTGTTAGGGTTAGGGAACAGGTTAGGGAACGGGTTAGGTTTAGGGTTAGGGTTAGGGTGATGGAACGGTTTAGAGTTAGGGAACGGGTTAGGGTTAGGGTTACGGTTAGGGTTAGGGGTTAGGGAACGGGTTAGGGTTAGGGAACGGGTTAGGGTTAGGGAACAGGTTAGGGTTAGGGGTTAGGGTTAGGGAACGGGTTAGGTTTAGGGTTAGGGTTAGGGTTATGGAACGGGTTAGAGTTAGGGAACGGTTAGGGTTAGGGTTACAGTTAGGGTTAGGGGTTAGGGAACGGGTTAGGGTTAGGGAACGGGTTAGGGTTAGGGAACAGGTTAGGGTTAGGGGTTAGGGTTAGGGAACGTGTTAGGGTTAGGGAACGGGTTAGGGTTAGGGTTAGGGAATGGGTTAGGGTTAGGGTTAGGGAACGGGTTAGGGTTAGGGGTTAGGGAACGGGTTAGGGGTTAGGGTTAGGGAACGGGTTAGGGTTAGGGTTAGGGGTTAGGGTTAGGGAACGGGTTAGGGTTAGGGGTTAGGGTTAGGGAACGGGTTAGGGTTAGGGAATGGGTTAGGGTTAGGGAATGGGTTAGGGTTAGGGAATGGGTTAGGGTTAGGGTTAGGGAACGGGTTAGGGTTAGGGGTTAGGGAACAGGTTAGGGTTAGGCTTAGGGAACGGGTTAGGGTTAGGGAAAGGGTTAGGGTTAGGGAACGGGTTAGGGAACAGGTTAGGGTTAGGGAACGGGTTAGGGTTAGGGAACAGGTTAGGGTTAGGGTTAGGGTTAGGGGTTACGGTTAGGATTAGGGGTTAGGGGTTAGGGTTAGGGTTAGGGAACGGGTTAGGGTTAGGGTTAGGGTTAGGGAACGGGTTAGGGTTAGGGAACGGGTTAGGGAACGGGTTAGGGTTAGGGTTAGGGGTTAGGGTTGAGGGTTAGGGTTAGGGGTTAGGGTCAGGGTCAGGGTCAGGGTTAGGGTTAGGGGTTACGGTTAGGGGTTAGGGTTAGGGGTTAGGGATAGGGTTAGGGGTTAGGGTTAGGGGTCAGGGTCAGGCTCAGGTTTTTTTTTTTTTTTTGAAACAGTTCTCTTTACCCATGATCACTGAGTGACGCCTGGGGCAGGGAGGCCGACCAAGAGTTTCGGGCGAGGGCTCCCCCACAGTCCTCCCTCCCCCCACGCCACGTCGCCCAGTGGCATCGTGGAAAGAGGATTCTCCCATGCAAACCCCGGAGCCGGAGGGGAACTGGGAGCGCAGTTCTGCCCCCCCTGTCCCTGGGGCACGGACACGGCCACAGCACAGGGGGGGCGGAGAGGCCCCGGGGACACGAGACACTGGGGAGGAAGAGGGGTCCACCCGCAGCTGACCCCAGGCACCGGCGACCTGATGTGGTGGCGGCGTGGGGATGAGTGGCACGTGGGGCGAGGCTTGTAGCAGCGAGTCCCCCCTCCCCTCCTTTCGGACGAAGAAGGAAGACTTGGGCCCCGCGACTGGGGAGAAGAAAGGGGAGCAGGCAGCTTCTCCTAGCATGCGGCCCGGGAAGGAAGCCCCGCTCCCTTCCCGCGGGGAAAGGGCACCCATCTCCCATCGGAAACTGATCAATAAATTACAAAGTAGAGAAAAGGGAGGTGGAAGTTTGGGGCGGGATTTCTTCCTGCCCTCTTCGTTCCCCCTCTCAGTCCAGTTAAGGAGGATTCCTTAATATGGATGGGTTTTATCCAATCAGTTGAAGGTATTAAGAAAAAGATTGAATTCCCTTGAGGAAGAGGGAATTTGGCCAGCCTTTGCCTTCAGATTTTAACTGCAATATAATCTATTTCCTAGGTCTTCAGACTTCCCATCTATGCTGCAGGTTTTAGACTTGCCAGCCTCTGCATCCAATCATGGGAGCTAATTCCTTAACCATCAATCAGTCATTCTCTCCTCTCACTCCCTCCCTCCCTTTGTCTCTCATTACGCTAGTTTCTGGGTAACTCTCTGAGAATAATGTGCATTGCCCACAACCCTAAGTTTTCTAATTTAAGTGGTTGGATCATGGCATGTTTTATGGTTAATTTTTTCTTTTACTAAAATATTTTTGCAAAAAAAATATGCAGTGGAAATTTCTCCATGGTCATTGGTCATCACTATATTTATTAAGTTTGGTTTGGTTTATAATAATAAATTCAAATATATATTATTAGTTTGTAAAGTAAGATAAAGTTAAAATAAGTAAAATACTAAGCTAAAATGGATTAAAATGCAATTCAGTCTTCCTTTTTGCTTGAAAAGAAGAGTTTTCCTGCAACTCTGCAAAGAAGCTACAGGAAAATTCAAAGAACAAGAGAAAATGTGCTCTGTCAGGCTGTAGATTAATGCTATGGGATGTTTGCTCAACATGTGTAGAAATTTAAGACAGAACTATTAGATATTTGAATCTTGGAGAATGCATAAGATATGAAGAGGAGTTGAAAAGTCTTAGGAGTATTTCTATAATATTTGGTAAGAAAAAATATTCATAAAGGCAAAATTTTGCTCCGCAATTAGACCTTAAAAATAATTTTGCTTTATTATGAGGATTTGGCCTTTGCTTTATTTATATTAGGATGTACCTGCTTTATCTTTGCCTTGCACTTAACTTTTAATTTTTTGATATTTTTATGTGTGTTATTTATGTCTGGCATAGTTTATATATATCTTATTTGATAGATTCTCATCGGATATTTAATTTTAAACCAACTGTAATTATTTTTAATAGGAAAGTTTCATTTTTGTATGAAAAGATTTGTGCAAAATATCAAGCTATAAAATATTTAGAACCTATTCACATAAGTAGGATAAAAACATTAACTTATACTTATCAAAAATGATCTATAACTTTCTTTCAGCATTGACGTGTTATTTTTTTCTTAAAGATTTTATTTATTTATTTGACAGAAAGAGAGAGCACAAACAGGGGGAGCAGCAGGGAGAGAAAGAAGCAGGCTCCCACCGAGCAGGGAGCCCCTGATCCCAGGACCCCAGGATCATGACCCACACAGAAGGCAGATAGATACTCAACCAATTGAGC
Source organism: Vulpes lagopus (assembly GCF_018345385.1). NCBI lineage: Eukaryota > Metazoa > Chordata > Mammalia > Carnivora > Canidae > Vulpes > Vulpes lagopus. The sequence goes on from NC_054824.1 coordinate 90,402, forward strand.
CACCCAGGTGCCCTGAGGTATGTTATTTTTTCTACTCTTTTTTTATCTCTTTCAGCTATATGTACTTTATAATGGCATATTACTTATATGCTTCAAAAAGTTTTTGTTTGTTTGTCTTCTTGGTCATTTGAGTTTTTGCTTTTAGACACAATCAAAAGAACTTCTATCAGCTTATAAAGACTTGTAAACACTCTTTTTTTTTGTAAACACTCTTAATGCAGCAATTGAAAGCAAAAATCTCAAATTACTTGGATATATTAACTATAGGAATAAAATTGACAGTTATTACAAATTTGAAAATCAAATGCACAGCAACATATATAAAGACCTATATACAAAGATCAGATACAATGAGTCATATATATGCAAGGCTGGTTTTATGTCTAGAAAACAATTAATATAAGGCCTCATCATAATAGGATAAAATAAAAAAAAAGATTATCTCAATAGGTGTAATAAAATAATTTGCTAACATCTAAAGCATTCACATTTTTAAAAAAGAAAACCCTCAATAACTAGTAATATAAATTATTTTTCTTACTCTGAAAATGGCATCTACAAAATAAATAAATAAATAAATAAATAAATAAATAAATATGACAACAAATAGCACACTTTAAATATTTCCTCTACCCCTAAGATTGAAAAATAAATAAATAAATAAATAATTAAATGAATAAATAAATAAATAAAATAAGTAAATAAATAAATAAATAAATATTTCCTCTACCCCTAAGATTGGATACATGCCATACAGGAAGTTTTATCTCAGTACTTCTGCTTAACAGTATAATAGAGATTCAAGACAATATAGTAAATTAATAAAGAATGAATAGATTGAAAAAAGAAGAAATAAAAATGGTCCTTTTTCACAAACAACACAATTTCTTATGTAGATATTTTAAAATAATTTAAATGACTAATAAGGAAATAAATGACTAATAAGGAAATTTTAGCAAAGATGCAAGATACAATTAATGTAAAATGTCAATTGGATTTTTATCTCCTACCAAAAAAAGTCTCTGAATGTGAAATTAAGAAAGCACTCTTATTCACAATGACATAAAAAATAATAAAATATTTAAGAACAATTTCAACAAAAAAGTATAAGACAGGTACACCGAAAACTACAAAACACTCCTGAGGGAAATTAGGTATCTCTAAGTGAATGGAGAAGTATATCAAGCTCATTGATTGGAAGAATAAATATTGATAGTATGGCAATTTTTTCAAACCAATCTGCAAAATCAGTGAAATTCCTATTGAAATCCTTATTTTGTAAATTAGCAAGCTGATGATAACATTTATTTAGAAAAGCAAAGGATAGCTACGGCAGTATTTTAAAAATAAGTACAAAACTGAAAGACTATCTGAATTCAAAACTTACTCGAAAACTAAATTAAATCTTACTAATAAAGTATAATATTTTCATAAAGATAAACATATAAATCAATGGAAATTAATAGAAAGTCCAGAAAAACACCAGCATGTTTTTGGTCAGCTGATTTAGGGTAAAAAGTGCCAGAAGATTCAATGAAAAGAGGTCAGCTTCTCAACAAACAATGAGGAAACAACTGGGTGTCCCAAAACATACAGACATTTAGTATAAATTGAATGAACTTAGATCCTTACCTCACACCATGCACGAAAACAAAAACAAAAGCAAACAAAAAAATCTAAAAATGAGCAACAGACCTATACACTATATACAAAAACTAAAATTATAAAACTAATAGAGAAAATGCAGGAAAATTTTGCGTGGTCTTAAATTAGGCAAAGGTTACTTATACATGACATCAGATGTATAATTCACAAGAGACAACATTAAAAGTGCAACTTTATCATAATTAAAAACTGACTTCTCTGGGGGCACCAGCAGCGTATGAGGGCTCCTCATTATAGTATTATCATTTTGCTGAAGACTAAAAAAGAAAAGGATATTTTCATATACTTATTGTCCATTGGATTTTTTTTTAAAATAAAGTTTCTCCCTCCTTTGTAGGAACTGCTTGACTGGAGCAAGCAGTTCAAGGACTATTAGCTGATGTACGTGTCACATTTTAAGCAGAAGTATTTTAGGGAATAAGTTTTCTCTCTTTTCTTTACTCTTAGGTGTTAACTCCATCTGTTATTCTTCACTATAATTTCTCTGATGCTGTCAAAAAAGTTTTTTTAATAGTTTGCCAAGTTTTTCTAATTCTTCTCAGTAGGAATCTATTAGTCTAATTTACCTAGACCTCCTTTAATAGAAACAGAACATACAATTCACTTTTCAACAATGTCAAGTATTTTTGTTATTTCTAAAATCAATTATCTAGACTAAAATTTTCACTTACCAACTTACATGATGTTGTGTTGGAAAAAGTTTTTTTTTTCATTTCCAAGTTTTATAATTTGGGGTCCAGGGCCACCCCCATTTTATTCATAAAATGAAATAAAATATTTTCATCATTTTAAAGTTTATAATATGTGTTAATTCTTTACAGAAAGATAGAATTAAATGAAATTTTATTTTTTAAAGATTCTATTGATTGATCAATTTATTAGAGGTCACGCAAGTGGGGAAGAGACAAAGGGAGAGGGAGAAGCAGACTCCTCACTGAGCAGGAGATCCCAGGACCCTGAGATCATGACCTGAGCCAAAGGTAGACACTTATCATCTGAGCCACCCAGGTACCCTGAATTAAATGAAATTTTAATTTATTAAGATGCAATTTTCTGATAAGTATCAGTCTAAACAAGTATTGATATTAATTTTATACCGCAGTGGCTTAGAGTGGCCTTACTGTATTACAATCATAGAATGTTACTGAACAAAAATGGGATAGATTAACTAGAGTGATCATATACATTGTTCACAAAGAAAACCTCTGAATAACTTCCAGCTATTTTTACCTTCAAAAAGACCAAATGTCATTTTTAAAATGATGTGTAGTTGCCTAAAAGCCATTTTTAATGCAAGGAAAAAAGAAGGGAGTTTTACAGACTACTGGATTAATCATTTTGAATAAGATATTATTTATGAGACTTTTATTTTATTATTATTATTATTATTATTATTATTATTATTTTTAATGAACAGATATGTTCACACATGATTTTTTTTTATTTTTTATTCATGATAGACAGAGAGAGAGGGAGGGGGGCAGAGACACAGGCAAAGGGAGAAGCAGGCTCCATGCTGGGAACCCATCATGGGACTCTATCCCAGAACTCCTGAGCCAATGGCAGGCGCTAAACCGATGAGCTACCCAGGCATCCCCTATAAGAGAGTTTTAAAAATCACATCAGTGGATGAAATAATAGCCTAATTGATTGAAATGATAGCCTAATTAACTTCTACTCTTGTTACAGCAGTTCACATTTGATTAGGCATGGTTTAAGAGTTACTTGAGTTAATTACTTGCTTTTTGTCCTTCTTTATAATTTATGTCATAAGACTATTCTCTATATATTCAATACCATGTTAAACATTCTAGATGTAAGATAATCTTCCCATCATTTGAAAGTTTAGTTTGTACTTTTATTTTAGCTTTGACTGCATAATTTAAAAGGTTATAAGAGCTAGTACAGTGATCCCTGGGTGGCGCAGTGGTTTAGCGCCTGCATTTGGCCCAGGGTGCAATCCTGGAGACCCGGGATCGAATCCCACGTCGGGCTCCCGGTGAATGGAGCCTGCTTCTCCCTCTGCCTATGTCTCTGGCTCTCTCTCTCTATCTCTCTCTGTGACTATCATAAATAAATACAAAAAAAATTAAAAAAAAAAGAAATGAAAAAAAAGAGCTAGTACACAGAACATATTATTTAGAATAATGTTTTTACCCATTTTCTCTTTAGCACAGACTATTTTATAAATTTTGTCATTTGTTACTATAATATTTTCTTATAGTACTTCAAAAAACTATCATTTACAAATTACTAACAGATTTAATCTATTGTGAAAACAATTTGTGTGTATATATATATATATATATATATATATATATATATATTAGTATAGCTTTTATCTTTGGCAACTATTCATAAAATATTTATTTGTTTTAAAAACACTTAAAAAATAAAAATAATAAATAAATAAAATAAATAAATAAAAACACTTAAATATACTGGCATTTTTCAAGCCTCTAGTTTCTTTAGCTTTGAACTGTCCAATTTATGTGACCTTTGGCTAGCTTTTGAAAATATGCTCTCAACACTTAGTTCACCACTGAGTTCCAATTTGTGATACACAGAGGGAACTCTAGGAGTCCATTTATATGACAGATAGAAACGTCCTTTTTCTTTCACTGAATATCACTTTAAGAACCTAATAGGGGGAATGTAGCTTTCACAATATCTTCAGAGCCTCAAAAACTCAGCTAACTCTATTGAAAATTAGAAGACTGTAGATAGCTGATTTCCCCAACTTTACTCAAATGCACAGAGTCAACTTTGTATATTTCATGTATTCAGTGTACATTGCTAGCTTTTAAAAGTGTGTATTTTTAATGTGATTTTAGATCAACTGTAACTAACCTCTTTTAAAATCTCTATTTTTTAAAATGTTTATTTTATAATCTTCTATTGAAATACAGTCAATAACTAGAGATAGTGCATTAACATATCCAAGATAATTGAGAAACAAACAGATTTATATATGCCACATCCCTCAAGAATCAACTATATTCTGAAATAACTTTTGCCAAGAAAATTTTTTTAAAACTCCACATTCCCTCCCTCATTAATGAAGTTAGTTATGTCCCCTCTTCTCCAATTTGGGCCTGTGTGCAATCACATTGGATTTAAAAATGACTCTTTCTATAATCAAGCACTTTATAGTATCAGACCTAAGGCATCTTTATGAATAAAGCATGCATGAGCAACAATGTTGGGAATTACGTGTGGTCAATATGAAGTCTTTGTAGCACTACGAGAAAGGTTCTTCCTCAGCCGTGAACTGGTGAGGTGAATAATTCAAGTAAGAATTGACATTGCTGGAGACCAAAATGCTGAAACATCTCTTGATTAGAATTATAAGAACATGAGAGATTTTTGGAGAGAGAATAAAGGTCATTTGGTCCATCAAGGCATATCCTTTTTAGTACTCCATTTCAGCAAGGATGGCATCTAATTGTTTCTTGAAGGACATCCCTGCTTTTTGCCTCAACAACTTTGCCTGCAGGCTCTTCTAAGCATTAATTATTCTCCACATGAAAAGGTACTTTCTGAAATATGTGGTGAATTTATTTTTTAATTTCCATTTATGTCTGTTTGTCCTATAATCTGTATTAAAATGGAAATAATAATTTGGGTTGACATTATCTGTGGCAGTTAAGACTTTATATGCTTCAAAACAGACAGCTCCAACTCTGTCCTTAATATTATATGCCCAGATTTATGGTCCTAACAACCAGCACTGCATAGCAAACAGTGGTAGGGGTCCCAGTGAGAACACTGAATACTTTGAAAATTCATAATCCCTCAAGTATATATCTTTTCTTTGTAAATTAGAGATGGGTACTTACTAAAAATAACTGAAAAGTAAATTAATTCATTGGTGTATTCCTTATCACTTGCATATATACATATATATACATGTATTTTTATATACACATTTTTTACCCAAGATCAAATAATTATTTCATCATATTTGACTAAATATTTACAAAATATAAAAATAATCACAACTTACACAAATTTGGAAATATGCATGTAAAATACATAGTATTTTCAAGTTAACCGAAAGCAAAAAAAAATGCTATTATTCTGTAGACACAAAGAAATCTGAAAACTCATTTTTTCTAAACAGCAACTAACACCCTTTTATTTTTTGTTTTTTGAAATGTTAGGAAGGGGAAATAATTACTTATGCAATACACGTTTCCCTTTTGTAACATTAACTAAATTTTAGAAGATCAATTATTCTGTTGCAATGACACTAGTTAACATCTTACTTAGGCCAAATGTTGTAATGAAATCTCCATGACAAAGACAGATCCAGAGTGACTGGTAATCCAGGAGAGCCAGATAGTTAAACCAATCATTGCTTGACATTACGCTGACCACAGTGATTGGTTCTAGTTGATCCATTTAGATCAATGTTCCAAAGTTTGTTCTGACTTGTGAAAAACAATTATTTGTCTTCCCTTACATATGAAGGAGGAAATACGTGGCTTCAACTGGTGTCAGCAAATTGCCAATTATAAAATAATCTAAGACATGTGAAAATGTGAAGTAGAGCCCTCCCAAAGTGGGAACTGAAGCCCTGGAGACCAATCTAAATTTCAATTTTTCAGTTACAGACCAGAGAAATTTGTTTAAACTCTTTTAGTTTAGGTGTCATTAACTGCAAATGAAAGCATTCAAACTGGTAATCTAAATTTCATTTTTAAAATAAAATATATCGTTTTTGTGTTTATATAATGTTTATGTGCTTCACATCTGTGTGAGTCTAGATATTCATAGTTATGTCATAAACTATTTTTAAGGATCATGATAAAATTATGAATAATTAAGATACTCCAATTGCAACAGTTTAAAGGTAGGCAACACACATGCACACACACACACACACACACACACACACACACATAGATATATGCTGGAAAAGAGGTAGATGGACTAAGGAGCCTATGAACATGGTCTACTGGCTGGTCCTGGCAGCATACCTACCTCAACAGTAGCTAGTAGAAACATCAAATCTAATTAAAACTCCCCCCCTCACTTTTTCAGTTATTACAGTATGGTCAATACCAGCACAGTAACCCAAAATAAACTTATCCACGGGATTGACCATTCTTTACAATATCCTGAAATAGAATGTCAGTTTAGACTTCTCACTTACATGTTACTTCTGAAAAAAAAAGGACATAGGTGAAGAAAAATATTCTTTTACTATTATTATTGCTTTCAGGGCCCTTGTCATTAGTTTTTATTGTCACAAAAGTAGAAGAAAGTTTCATATGATCATGAGAGATAGTTTAATCACAAAGGAAGAGGAAAGTTATGACAAGAGAAGTCTTTTTCTTTTATCACAAGAGCAGCAGGAGTCTCCCTTTATACTGAGAAAAGTGAATCTCTTTTCCCATTTCTCTTTTTGAAACCCCTTTTGGAATAGAGGATCATAAATTTTAGGAAGGAAGAATTGATTCTGAGGCAATTTAGAATTTTTAGGCTTATTTTCTAATTTGAAAAAGTTGTTTAACTTCTAAGATTGCTTTTTCAACTATAAAAATCATCCTAATGTATTAAACCCTAATGGCCAAGGAATTAGAAAAATTAAAATAGAAAAATATAGTGATTCATAAATTTGTTTATTCATTCCTGTGATTCCTTGAGTTCTGCAGAACATTCTATGGGCACTTGGTTACTGGAGATAAGACAATATAAAATTAAAGTATGCAATATGTGCAATGGAAGACAAGGTGAGACTTTAGAGTAAGAAGAACTCTTGAAATTTAGTCAACAGTCATTAGATTGAAATGACAAGTGAAAATTGACTTTTTAGTGGGTAAACTATACATTTCTTATCACACTATGTACACACTGTTCAAACTATCCTACTTCTGATTAATTTTATATTACCCATCAATTATGACTTTATTTGTAGTTAACAAAAAATGGTAAGTAGTAATAGGACTGCTTGAGGACATTCTCAAACTTATATATTCCTTTTTATGACAAATTATACTATTTTTCTAAATCATTTTAGTAATAGAAAAACTGAATTCAATACATTTTCACCATGCCAACTATTCAAATACACAGTTGAATTGATCTTGCATTTTCAAAATAGTTTAAATAAATTTTTGCTATAGTAATGAAGCATAGAGTAGAAATAAACATGCACACTTCTAAAGATTTAAATATTACATATATTATTCAGCCATTTTTCAATGGCTAGCAATTTCATATAGTTAATAAACACCTATTAGCTATATTAACATAGTTAATAGAAAGACTTTTTTTTTGCTAATATGTTTGGAAAAGCCAAAAGTCATGAGTATGATTAGAAAATTATATGAATCCCTGCTTTGAATAATTCAATCTAAACAACTGATTTATATTATTTGAAGTAAATGAAGATATGCTTGCCCTTTAGGTGTTAATTATTTCAGCAAAACTATAAATTCTTGATTTACAATGAAGCGTAAAGATTACTGTTCTAACATGAGCTTCATGCTTACCACATACCACAGTTACTCGAATAAATGACACCAGATTTCTTTTTTTTTTATTTTTTTGACACCAGATTTCTAAAGCAAATAATTCCCTGTGAGTAAATTGCACTTTGGCTTGACACTGCCGCCCACAGAAGTGGGTATATCTCTTGCCAGTCTCTTCCTTCCCCATGATCTATCCGTTTTCAACAAACACATTTAACAGCTGTGGATACAAACAAGGCACATTTGGCAAAAGTAGGAACCAGATGCCAAAATCTGAATGTATGATCTATTCAAAGCATCTGGCCCTGTTGCTAACTCCTTGGTGTCACCGCTGTCGGCTCCCTCTCTTAATCATCTACTGGCAGGCAACAGAGGCGCATCTGGGGATATTGTCGAGGTGATGTAGCTGTGCTCTGGCTACCTTGTGAGTTGTAACCATTTTGAGGTAGCTTCCTATTTCTAAGAATGTTTTGAAAAAACTATTATGAAATATGTTATACATTATGACATATATTTATATTTTTATACTATATGAAATACACACACACACACACACACACATACTGTTATGAAACACTAAAAGAGCTCATTGAAAATAAAAATCCCAAATTTAAGACTTTCAAATTTCTGCCTGGGAGCAAGACACTGTTATCTGAAATAGTTAAAACACATCTTACAAAGTATGTGTGAACAAATGTAAGGTACAAATTAATAGTGAAATCTGCATGATAAATGACTTTAGCTACCTAGGCAGAGGATTTGTTGTAGCTCAGATTCTCTTATGCCTGAGGCTAGCTTGCATGTGTGGAGTTTATTTGAAATTTGAGCCCAGAGAGCAGAAGGGAGGAACAAAGTAGTGAGGTGAGGTGGGAAGGGGCAGGTAGTTCAAAAGGGAAGTAGTAAATCCAACAGTAAGGTAGGCATCTCTTGATTTTTGCTGGATCCCATGGTACACACTCTGGGGACGCTCCTGAAATATTTTTTTCAGAGATACATATCTGAGGGAGGAAAAGGGGAAACATTGATTTTTATTCCCCCATCTGAGAATTATTTCCTGCTTTCCTGTGCCACTTAGAAATTTTGGAGTTGTGCATGTGAGAATGTTGACTAGATTACTGTGGTCTCCTCATTGTGTGTAAGAGAAGAAAGGAGTATTTCACATGGCACGAGCTTGTGTCAAGGCATTGTTAAATTACACCCAAAGTTGCTGGATTCTGGAATCTAAGGTGGAACTTATGAGATTTGAGTTGGTAAATAAGCAGTAACAAATACACAGCTACTATTTCCTTAGCTTTCTACATACATTGTCACATTAATGTTCACAATAACTCTAAAAGTAGATATTCTTATCATTATGCTTCTATTTTATAGTTGAAACTAAGGATGTAGAAAAGTAAGGCAGTTTTCCCAGGATCATTCAGATAGAGAGGCCCAAAACTAGAATTTGACCTTTTTCTGGATGCTGTACAAGATTCAGTCCCTGTTAACAGAGGCTCTTATCTACCAGTGACTTAAAGATCTGTTCCTCAGCACAGATGGAATGCTTTGTTCATTGCAGGTGATAGAAGGTCTGCCAGAGTTGCTACACTTGAAAATTACTCCCTAATGCTGACTCCCTAATGCTCATGCCTCATTCTCATCTATCACCCCTGCTCAGTTGACCTTCATTTTTTTAAACAAGATTTTATTTATTTTTTGAGAGAGAGAGAGAGAGAGAGAGAGAGAGAGAGAGCAGGGAGAGGGGCAGAAGGAGAGGGAGAGAATCCCAGGCAGACTGTACTGAGTGCAGAGCCTAGGCAGGGCTTGACTTTCCCAGGACTCTGAGGTCATGACCTGAGCCAAAAGTAAGAGTCAGACACTTACCCAACTGAGTCATCCAGGTGCCCATTAGGTGACCTTCCTATAGTGTCTCCTAGCTCCTCCCTCTGCCCCTAGGCCCTGACCCATTCACATAGTCACTTTCTTAGGGTTCTCAAAAAAGAATTGATAAATAAATCATAGCAAAACCTAACCAAACAGATTAAATATGTTTTTTTTCTTTCAACAGTATTGAAATAACCATTTATTCTTCAAAGGAATTATGGGTGCTGTTCAGTCACTGGAAAAGGAAAACTGAATAAAAATAGACCAAGAAAAGGAACTAAATCATCTATATTACAACCTACCATCATTTTATGTGTAGAAGAATAACCAATTTCTACAAACTATCCCTTTATGGTTTGGTTAAATTTAAGGTCAGAAGCAAGAAAATAATATGAGTGAATTAAATGTGCATTGGTTAGCATAGATAATTTAAAATAAAATGCAGATATACACAGAAGTATATGGAAGACAACAGTTATTTTGAGTCTTACCTAGAGGAAAAAGAGTTTGCATTTCATAGGCAGAAGTGAAATCAATCTAAGTCCTTAAAGAGGAGTATGGGAGTATATAGCATTTGAAAAAGAAAATCGAAATGAAAATAATCGAATTGAAACGAAAATAATCAAATGGAATAAAAAGAATACAATCAAAAGAAAAATAATAATAAAAAAAATAATCAAATCGAAATGAAAAAAATGGAATCGAATCGAATCGAATTGAATCGAAGAAAATCAAATCGCATCGAATCGATAAAAATCGAATGGAATGGAATTGAATTGAAACGAAAATAATCGAATCGAAACGAGGATAATCGAATCGAATAAAAACATAATTGAAACGAAAATAATCGAATCGAAACCAAAATAATCAATCAAAATGAAAATAATTGAATCGAATCGAAAATAATCACATCGAAATGAAAAGAATCGAATCGAATAGAAAATAATCACATCGAAACGAAAATAATAGGATAGAATCAAAAGTAATCAAATCGAATCAAAAATAATAGAATCGAAATGAAAATAATCGAATCGAAACAAAAATAATTAATCGAAACGGAAATAATCAAATTGAAACGAAACAAATTGAATCGAAACAGAAAAAATCAAATCGAAACAAAAAAAATCGAATCGAAAAAAAATCGAATTGAATAGCATTGAATCGGAAAAAAAAGAATCGAAACGAAAATAAATAATCGAAACAATAATAATCGAATCGAAACGAAAATAAATGAATCAAAACGAAAAAAAAGTAGAAGCGAAAAAATCGAAATGAATCAAAAATAATCAAATCGTATCGAAAATAATCAAATCGAATAAAAAATAATCAAATAGAAACGAAAATAATCGAATCGAAACGATAAAAGTCAAATCAAAATGAAAATAATCGAACTGAAACGAAAATAATCAAATCGAAAAGAAACAAATTGAATCGAATCGAAAAAAATCAATTCGAATCGAAAATAATCAAATCAAAACGCGAAAAATCGAATTGAATCGAAAATAATCGAATCGAATCGAAAATAAACAAATCGAAATGAAAATAATCGAATCGAATCGAAAAAATTCGAATCGAAAAGAAACGAATTGAATCGAATCGAAAAAAATCAAATCGAATCGAAAAAAATCAAATCGAATCGAAAAAAATCAAATCGAATAGAAAATAATCGAATCGAAACGAAAATAATCAATTGAAATGAAAATAATCAAATCGAAACCAAAATAATCAAATCGAGATGAAAATAATCGAATTGAAACGAAAATAATCAAATCGAAACTAAAATAATCGAATCAAATCGAAAAAAATCAAATCTAATAGAAAATAATCGAATCGAAATGAAAAAAATCAAGTAGAAGCGAAAATAATTAAATGGAATCAAAAATAATCGAATTGATATGAAAATAATCAAATCAAAACGAAAATACTCAAATCGAAACAAAAAAAATCGAATCGAAACGAAAAAAATCGAATCGAAACAAAAATAGTCGAATCGAAACGAAAATAATTGAATCGAAACAAAAATAGAAAAAAAAAGAAACAAAAATAGTCGAATCGAAACGAAAATAATTGAATCAAAATGAAAATAATCGAATCAAAATGAAAAATATCAAATCGAATCGAAAAAGTTCGAATCGAAAAGAAACGCATTGAATCGAATCAAAAACAATCAAATCGAATCGAAAATAATCAAATCGAAACGAGAAAAATCTAATCGAATCGAAAATAGTCGAATCGAATCGAAAAACAAATCAAAATGAAAATAATTGAATCGAATCAAAAAAATTTGAATCGAAAAGAAACAAATTGAATTGAATTGAAAAAAATCAACTCGAATCGAAAATAATCAAATTGAAACGAAAATAATCGAAAAGAAAATAATCGAATCGAAACCAAAATAATCAAATCAACATGAAAATAATCGAATCGAAAATAATGAAATCGAATAGAAAATAATCGAATCGAAATGAAAATAATCAATCGAAAAGAAAATAAATCGAAACCAAAATAATCGAATCGAATCGAAAATAATCAAATCGAATCGAAAATAACCAAATCGAAACTAAAATAATCGAATCGAATCGAAAATAATCAAATCGAATAGAAAATAATCGAATCAAAACAAAAATAATCAATCGAAACAAAAATAATCGAATTGAAACCAAAATAATCGAATCAAATCGAAAATAATTGAGTCGACACAGGCTCCAGCCCCGCTGAGTCGGGCCTGAGAACAGTTTGGGTGGGAGAGGCTGGAGTTGTGTCGCTGGCTCCAGAGGGCACCAGTGGAAGGAGAGGGGCTGCAATGGATGGAGAAGCGGGGTAGGAGGAGGGCTGCCGTCTGCCCTGCTCTCCATCTCACTGCCCACACCCTACCCTACTAGGGAAGTCCATGTGACCAAAGAAAGCAGAAATTTCCTGGAATAGCAAACTCATGTTAGTGGTCACAACCCAATAGTGGAGGCACGTCTGAGAAGATAGCACACCAGGGCCTGCGCACAGTCAGCTGTGTATGTGGATGTTTCTGGTCCTCGAAGGTTCTCTCTTTAATTTTTGAAATTCAAGTACACTAGTCCTGGAAATAAATATTTGCAGAGAAAAAAAAAAAGAAAATAATTGAGTCGAATTGAAAATAATCAAATAGACACGAAAATAATCGAATCGAATTGAAAAAAATCAACTCGAATCGAAAATAATCAAATCGAAACGAAAATAATCAATCGAAAAGAAAACAATCGAATCGAAACCAAAATAATCAAATCGACATGAAAAAAATCAAATCGAATCGAAAATAATCAAAGCGAATCGAAAATAATCAAATCGAAACTAAAATCGAATCATATTCGAAAATAATCAAATCGAATCGAAAATAATGAAATCGAAACAAAAATAATCAAATCGAATCGAAAATAATCAAATCAAATTGAAAATAATCAATCGAAACGAAAATAATCGAAACGAAACCAAAATAATCAAATCGACATGAAAATAATGGAATCGAATCGAAAGTAATCAAATAGAAACTAAAATAATCGAATCGAATAGAAAATGATCAAATCGAATAGAAAATAATCAATCCAAACGAAAATAATTGAAACGAAACCAAAATAATCAAATCGACATGAAAATAATGGAATCAAATCGAAAGTAATCAAATAGAAACTAAAATAATCGAATCGAATAGAAAATGATCAAATCGAATAGAAAATAATCAATCCAAACGAAAATAATCGAATCGAAACCAAAATGATCAAATCGACATGAAAATAACCAAACGAAATGCTGTGGAAGTGAACCGTACAGGCAGTCAGGATGCGGGAGGGACGGGCCATGAGCTCAACTCTCAGACGTGTGTGAGCTGTGCAGGCCGACATGTGCTAGACACTTACTGATGGGAGCTAGGACCGAGCTACACTCTCATTGAAGAAGGACGTTTGCAATCTCTGTATTGACTCAGATACACGAAGTTGAGTCCTGTCGCTTCCACATGCTTTTCACACAACCTCTTCCGGCACCTCACATAAATAAAAAATCTTTTAAAAAAAATGAAACAAGGTGTTCTTGATGTGCTCATAGTTTGAATTAAACATGAATCAAGTGACCTTTTGGCTCCTTGACATTCAGGATTCTATGTATTCAACATATAAACATTACACAGATGTTGACGTGTAAATATTACAAATAGAAGGAGAGCTAAAGAGGAAAAAAATGTGATTTAACAAGAGAAAGGGGATCCCTGGGTGGCGCAGTGGTTTAGCACCTGCCTTTGGCCCAGGGCGCGATCCTGGAGACTCGGGATCGAATCCCACGTCGGGTTCCCGGTGCATGGAGCCTGCTTCTCCCTCTGCCTATGTCTCTGCCTCTCTCTCTCTCTCTCTCTCTCTCTCTCCCTCTCTTTCTCTGTGTGACTATCATAAAAAATAAAAATAAAAAATAATAAAATAATAAAAAAATTTAACAAGAGAAAGGCAGTAGGTAGAAAGAAGAAAAAAAAAGTAACAGAGTACAAACCCAACGTGAATGTACTATAAATATATTGAAGATCTTAATACCATCAATATTGCATAAATGTAAATATTAGGCTAAAAGTATTAGGTCTAATAAAGATGAACTTTATTGGGGTTAGCTCAATCAAATATTTAGAAATTAAGATGTCAACCTATGTTAAGAGGACCCCCCCAAAATGCCAAATATCTGAATTATTAAAATGATACAAATATGTACTATACAGTACATCTCAACTGTGAAGATCTTTTTACCTTTAAATATAATAAAAGAAGGACAATAGAAAGAAATTTTAGTATATAATACAGTTCTTCCTCATTATATGGTAATGGAATTAATTTAAATGAGAATCTGTGTGACATCCTATATGTAACCTCTGTTCTACCTTTATCTGTTCTATCTTTATGAACTTCTTGGTAGTTTCACTTATTAAAAGATTCTAACAGTATTTAGCTCTCTCTAAAGGGACCTTTGAGACCAAAATGGTTGCAACAGAATCTTTCTTTCTGTAAAAGATACCATAAAACAATTAAATGTTACTTGAGTCCTCACTGAAAACCATTCTCACTAAAACTAATGATTCCCTATGTCAATATTAAAATCTATTTTTTAACCTCATTTTGGACTTATAAAAATATTAAAATATATTTAAATATCTCATACTGAATATCTAGCAATAGCCACAAGGAAAAATAGCACAAATTTAATACTGTTATACTAAAATACATTTTATCTTTATACTTCAATGTTTTAATATTAATAACAGATTCTATACTGCTTTATATTTTTTCTTATTTAATCATCTCAACATCCTTGTAAAAATAGTACAGATTTATTTTAAAAATAAGGAGAAAAGCTCATGGAATAAAATATTTTGTCAGATGAACATGCATCCATTTCTTCTATATTTGTTTCTCTATAATTTATTATTGTTGTTCAACTTACTTGAGATTATTT
The DNA here is from genome assembly GCF_018345385.1 of Vulpes lagopus. NCBI lineage: Eukaryota > Metazoa > Chordata > Mammalia > Carnivora > Canidae > Vulpes > Vulpes lagopus. Next base: position 105,869 of record NC_054824.1, read on the forward strand.
TTTTGAAAATGTTTTACACTTCCATAGTACAAATTTATGGCAAATAGAAATTATTATTTTGTTCTTTCACTCAGTAAAGAGTTTTAAAGTCAAAACAGTATAAAACTGAGCTTCAAGGGAAGAATTCTGTGGCTAAGTAGAATCATGTAAGGATGTACTTAAGAGTAGGTTGTGTGGTTAACTGATATCACCACTCCATTACTTCTATAATTTTTCATGATTTATATTATCTTCTCCAGATATTTCCAAGCTAGTGAGGAAATTCAGAACACAGTTTCAGGGTAACTACTATGTTTCCTTTTAACTCCCTATAGTTTAACTTCCTTCACATTTTAGGAAGGACAATGTCTAAGAAAGGCATGTTCAAAGAGAAGACATTGAGGAAACTTACTCATGGCATTTATAATCTTGTAGATTTATTTTTTTTATGTTCAAAATAAACAGAACCTGGAAAATTACTGAAAGTACCTATGGGATAAAGTTTGGCATAATTCTAAAAACAGAATGAAAAAAGAAAGAAGGAAAGAAAGAAAGAAAGAAGAAAGAAAGAAAGAAAGAAAGAAAGAAGAGAAAAAAGAACAAAGAAGAAAGAAAGGAGAAAAGAAAGAAGTAATGTGAATTAGAAATGAAAGAACTAGGAGTAAATTTTTTAAAAAGGAATAAAAACATTTTTTTTAAAGTGTCCTCCAATATTTAAATACTTTATTAGAAGAGAAAATAGATCAATTATTCATGATTCATGACTATAGTTTTCAGATTAGTGTTTAAAAATTAAGGGCTACTCTTTTTTGACATTACAGAATAGTTAAGGTTGTCTAGAGATAGAATGAGATAGCTTTCTAGGCTTGTTTTCTCATTAATTTGGATGAGGTGGTTTCTAATATCCCTTTCAGTTTTACTATTGCAGTGTTATCTTTTTAAAAAAGATTTTCTTTATTT
>NC_054824.1:106907-125250 GCF_018345385.1 Vulpes lagopus
TGCAGCTGGAGACACCCTCAGGTCTGCTTATTCCACTTGCGTCTCACAAGCCTCTGACAAACGGCTGTGGTGCAGATGTTGGAAACTCTTTCTGCAGGCAGTGTGCAACTGTGAGGGACTGAGGGTGAGCTCAACTCTCCGAAGTAAGTTGCTTTTTTTTTTTTTTTTTTTTTTTTTTTTTTTTTTTTTTTTTTTTTTTTTTTTTTTTTTTTTTTTTTTTTTTTTTTTTTTTTTTTTTTTTTTTTTTTTTTTTTTTTTTTTGCAGCTGGAGACACCCTCCAGGTCTGCTAATTTCACTTGCGTCTCACAAGCCTCTGACAAACGGCTGTGGGGCAGATGTTGGAAACCTTTTCTGCAGTCTGTGAGCAACTGTGAGTGACTGAGGGTCAGCTCAACTCTCGGAAGTAAGTTGCTTTCGGACAAGCGTTCAGCTAGCTTCTCTCGTATGGCACTTAGGATGTCGCACCTGGCTCACACAGGAAATACTAGGAAATCGCTGGGTTGAGCTTGGATGCACTAGTCTTGTGGGCCGGGACTTTCCACTTACCTCTCACAACACTTCAGGCACGCATCGGGGCTAGGCCTGTTAGGAGCGCGGTGTACGTGCAGGCAGGATGTGGGAGGGACAGTCCATAAGCCCAACTCTCGGAAGTGTGTATGCTTTGCAGGCAGATGTCTGCTAGACACTTTGATGGGAGCTAGGACCGAGCTACACTCTCATTGAACAAGGACGTTTGCAATGTCTGCATTGAGATCAGATACACCTGAGGAGAATCCTGTCACTTCCACATGCTCTTCACACAACCTCTTCCGGCACCTAACATAAGGATGCTGGGACCTACGTCTACGGGCAGTCAGAATGCGGGAGGGTCCTGCCCTGAACTCAGCTCGCACAAGGAAGCACGCCTACAAGCCAGCTTTCAACTAGCTGCGTTCCTCGGGCACTGAGAACGTAACAGTGTTCTAAGCCAGGAGGTACCCAGAATACCACTCCACTGCAGCTGGAGACACCCTCCAGGTCTGCTTATTCCACTTGCGTCTCACAAGCCTCTGACAAACGGCTGTGGTGCAGATGTTGGAAACTCTTTCTGCAGGCAGTGTGCAACTGTGAGGGACTGAGGGTGAGCTCAACTCTCCGAAGTAAGTTGCTTTCGGACAAGGCGTTCAGCTAGCTTCTCTCGTATGGCACTTAGGATGTCGCACCTGGCTCACACAGGAAATACTAGGAAATCGCTGGGTTGAGCTTGGATGCACTAGTCTTGTGGGCCGGGACTTTCCACTTACCTCTCACAACACTTCAGGCACGCATCGGGGCTAGGCCTGTTAGGAGCGCGGTGTACGTGCAGGCAGGATGTGGGAGGGACAGTCCATAAGCCCAACTCTCGGAAGTGTGTATGCTTTGCAGGCAGATGTCTGCTAGACACTTTGATGGGAGCTAGGACCGAGCTACACTCTCATTGAACAAGGACGTTTGCAATGTCTGCATTGAGATCAGATACACCTGAGGAGAATCCTGTCACTTCCACATGCTCTTCACACAACCTCTTCCGGCACCTAACATAAGGATGCTGGGACCTACGTCTACGGGCAGTCAGAATGCGGGAGGGTCCTGCCCTGAACTCAGCTCGCACAAGGAAGCACGCCTACAAGCCAGCTTTCAACTAGCTGCGTTCCTCGGGCACTGAGAACGTAACAGTGTTCTAAGCCAGGAGGTACCCAGAATACCACTCCACTGCAGCTGGAGACACCCTCCAGGTCTGCTTATTCCACTTGCGTCTCACAAGCCTCTGACAAACGGCTGTGGTGCAGATGTTGGAAACTCTTTCTGCAGGCAGTGTGCAACTGTGAGGGACTGAGGGTGAGCTCAACTCTCCGAAGTAAGTTGCTTTCGGACAAGGCGTTCAGCTAGCTTCTCTCGTATGGCACTTAGGATGTCGCACCTGGCTCACACAGGAAATACTAGGAAATCGCTGGGTTGAGCTTGGATGCACTAGTCTTGTGGGCCGGGACTTTCCACTTACCTCTCACAACACTTCAGGCACGCATCGGGGCTAGGCCTGTTAGGAGCGCGGTGTACGTGCAGGCAGGATGTGGGAGGGACAGTCCATAAGCCCAACTCTCGGAAGTGTGTATGCTTTGCAGGCAGATGTCTGCTAGACACTTTGATGGGAGCTAGGACCGAGCTACACTCTCATTGAACAAGGACGTTTGCAATGTCTGCATTGAGATCAGATACACCTGAGGAGAATCCTGTCACTTCCACATGCTCTTCACACAACCTCTTCCGGCACCTAACATAAGGATGCTGGGACCTACGTCTACGGGCAGTCAGAATGCGGGAGGGTCCTGCCCTGAACTCAGCTCGCACAAGGAAGCACGCCTACAAGCCAGCTTTCAACTAGCTGCGTTCCTCGGGCACTGAGAACGTAACAGTGTTCTAAGCCAGGAGGTACCCAGAATACCACTCCACTGCAGCTGGAGACACCCTCCAGGTCTGCTTATTCCACTTGCGTCTCACAAGCCTCTGACAAACGGCTGTGGTGCAGATGTTGGAAACTCTTTCTGCAGGCAGTGTGCAACTGTGAGGGACTGAGGGTGAGCTCAACTCTCCGAAGTAAGTTGCTTTCGGACAAGGCGTTCAGCTAGCTTCTCTCGTATGGCACTTAGGATGTCGCACCTGGCTCACACAGGAAATACTAGGAAATCGCTGGGTTGAGCTTGGATGCACTAGTCTTGTGGGCCGGGACTTTCCACTTACCTCTCACAACACTTCAGGCACGCATCGGGGCTAGGCCTGTTAGGAGCGCGGTGTACGTGCAGGCAGGATGTGGGAGGGACAGTCCATAAGCCCAACTCTCGGAAGTGTGTATGCTTTGCAGGCAGATGTCTGCTAGACACTTTGATGGGAGCTAGGACCGAGCTACACTCTCATTGAACAAGGACGTTTGCAATGTCTGCATTGAGATCAGATACACCTGAGGAGAATCCTGTCACTTCCACATGCTCTTCACACAACCTCTTCCGGCACCTAACATAAGGATGCTGGGACCTACGTCTACGGGCAGTCAGAATGCGGGAGGGTCCTGCCCTGAACTCAGCTCGCACAAGGAAGCACGCCTACAAGCCAGCTTTCAACTAGCTGCGTTCCTCGGGCACTGAGAACGTAACAGTGTTCTAAGCCAGGAGGTACCCAGAATACCACTCCACTGCAGCTGGAGACACCCTCCAGGTCTGCTTATTCCACTTGCGTCTCACAAGCCTCTGACAAACGGCTGTGGTGCAGATGTTGGAAACTCTTTCTGCAGGCAGTGTGCAACTGTGAGGGACTGAGGGTGAGCTCAACTCTCCGAAGTAAGTTGCTTTCGGACAAGGCGTTCAGCTAGCTTCTCTCGTATGGCACTTAGGATGTCGCACCTGGCTCACACAGGAAATACTAGGAAATCGCTGGGTTGAGCTTGGATGCACTAGTCTTGTGGGCCGGGACTTTCCACTTACCTCTCACAACACTTCAGGCACGCATCGGGGCTAGGCCTGTTAGGAGCGCGGTGTACGTGCAGGCAGGATGTGGGAGGGACAGTCCATAAGCCCAACTCTCGGAAGTGTGTATGCTTTGCAGGCAGATGTCTGCTAGACACTTTGATGGGAGCTAGGACCGAGCTACACTCTCATTGAACAAGGACGTTTGCAATGTCTGCATTGAGATCAGATACACCTGAGGAGAATCCTGTCACTTCCACATGCTCTTCACACAACCTCTTCCGGCACCTAACATAAGGATGCTGGGACCTACGTCTACGGGCAGTCAGAATGCGGGAGGGTCCTGCCCTGAACTCAGCTCGCACAAGGAAGCACGCCTACAAGCCAGCTTTCAACTAGCTGCGTTCCTCGGGCACTGAGAACGTAACAGTGTTCTAAGCCAGGAGGTACCCAGAATACCACTCCACTGCAGCTGGAGACACCCTCCAGGTCTGCTTATTCCACTTGCGTCTCACAAGCCTCTGACAAACGGCTGTGGTGCAGATGTTGGAAACTCTTTCTGCAGGCAGTGTGCAACTGTGAGGGACTGAGGGTGAGCTCAACTCTCCGAAGTAAGTTGCTTTCGGACAAGGCGTTCAGCTAGCTTCTCTCGTATGGCACTTAGGATGTCGCACCTGGCTCACACAGGAAATACTAGGAAATCGCTGGGTTGAGCTTGGATGCACTAGTCTTGTGGGCCGGGACTTTCCACTTACCTCTCACAACACTTCAGGCACGCATCGGGGCTAGGCCTGTTAGGAGCGCGGTGTACGTGCAGGCAGGATGTGGGAGGGACAGTCCATAAGCCCAACTCTCGGAAGTGTGTATGCTTTGCAGGCAGATGTCTGCTAGACACTTTGATGGGAGCTAGGACCGAGCTACACTCTCATTGAACAAGGACGTTTGCAATGTCTGCATTGAGATCAGATACACCTGAGGAGAATCCTGTCACTTCCACATGCTCTTCACACAACCTCTTCCGGCACCTAACATAAGGATGCTGGGACCTACGTCTACGGGCAGTCAGAATGCGGGAGGGTCCTGCCCTGAACTCAGCTCGCACAAGGAAGCACGCCTACAAGCCAGCTTTCAACTAGCTGCGTTCCTCGGGCACTGAGAACGTAACAGTGTTCTAAGCCAGGAGGTACCCAGAATACCACTCCACTGCAGCTGGAGACACCCTCCAGGTCTGCTTATTCCACTTGCGTCTCACAAGCCTCTGACAAACGGCTGTGGTGCAGATGTTGGAAACTCTTTCTGCAGGCAGTGTGCAACTGTGAGGGACTGAGGGTGAGCTCAACTCTCCGAAGTAAGTTGCTTTCGGACAAGGCGTTCAGCTAGCTTCTCTCGTATGGCACTTAGGATGTCGCACCTGGCTCACACAGGAAATACTAGGAAATCGCTGGGTTGAGCTTGGATGCACTAGTCTTGTGGGCCGGGACTTTCCACTTACCTCTCACAACACTTCAGGCACGCATCGGGGCTAGGCCTGTTAGGAGCGCGGTGTACGTGCAGGAGGATGGTGGTGGGGACAGTCCATAAGCCCAACTCTCGGAATGTGTATGCTTGCAGGCAGATGTCTGCGAACACTTTGGAGGGATAGGACGAGCTACACTCATTGAACAAGGACGTTTGCAAGTCTGCATTGAGAACAGATACCCTGAGGAGAATCCTGTCACTTCCACATGCTCTCACACAACCCTTCGGCATCTAATAAAGGATGCTGGACCTACGTCTAGGGCAGTCAGAATGCGGGAGGGTCCTGCCCGAACTCAGCTCACAAAGGAAGCACGCCTACAAGCCAGCTTTCACTAGCTGCGTTCCTCGGGCACTGAGAAACGAACAGGGTTCTAAGCCAGGAGGTATCTAATACTCCAAACTGCAGCTGAGACACCCTCCTGTCTCAAAGAGTTTAGCGACTTGCTCTGACAAACGTACGACACTTCCTGCAAACAGTTGGGCTTATGGACTGTCCCTCCCACATCCTGCCTGCACGTACACCGCGCTCCTAACAGGCCTAGCCCCGATGCGTGCCTGAAGTGTTGTGAGAGGTAAGTGGAAAGTCCCGGCCCACAAGACTAGTGCATCCAAGCTCAACCAGCGATTTCCTACTATTTCCTGTGTGAGCCAGGTGCGACATCCTAAGTGCCATACGAGAGAAGCTAGCTGAACGCCTTGTCCGAAAGCAACTTACTTCGGAGAGTTGAGCTCACCCTCAGTCCCTCACAGTTGCACACTGCCTGCAGAAAGAGTTTCCAACATCTGCACCACAGCCGTTTGTCAGAGGCTTGTGAGACGCAAGTGGAATAAGCAGACCTGGAGGGTGTCTCCAGCTGCAGTGGAGTGGTATTCTGGGTACCTCCTGGCTTAGAAGACTGTTACGTTCTCAGTGCCCGAGGAAAGCAGCTAGTTGAAAGCTGGCTTGTAGCTTGCTTCCTTGTGCGAGCTGAGTTCAGGGCAGGACCCTCCCGCATTCTGATGCCCGTAGACAAAGGTCCCAGCATCCTTATGTTAGGTGCCGGAAGAGGTTGTGTGAAGAGCATGTGGAAGTGACAGGATCTCTGCTCAAGTGTATCTGAGTCTCAATGCAGACATTGCAAACGTCCTTGTTCAATGAGAGTGTAGCTCGGTCCTAGCTCCCATCAAAGTGTCTAGCAGACATCTGCCTGCAAAGCATACACACTTCCGAGAGTTGGGCTTATGGACTGTCCCTCCCACATCCTGCCTGCAGGTACACCGCGCTCCTAACAGGCCTAGCCCCGATGCGTGCCTGAAGTGGTGTGAGAGGTAAGTGGAAAGTCCCGGCCCACAAGACTAGTGCATCCAAGCTCAACCAGCGATTTCCTACTATTTCCTGTGTGAGCCAGGTGCTGACATCCTAAGTGCCATACGAGAGAAGCTAGCTGAACGCCTTGTCCAAAAGCAACTTACTTCGGAGAGTTGAGCTCACCCTCAGTCCCTCACAGTTGCACACTGCCTGCAGAAGAGTTTTCCAACATCTGCACCACAGCCGTGTGTCAGAGGCTTTGAGACAGCAATTGGAATAAGCAGACTGGAGGGTGTCTTCCAGCTGCAGTGGAGTGGTATTCCTGGGTTCCTCCTGGCTTAGAACACTGTTACGTTGCTCAGTGCCCGAGGAACGCAGCTAGTTGAAAGCTGGCTTGTAGGCGTGCTTCCTTGTGCGAGCTGTGTTCCAGGGCAGACCCTCCCGCATTCTGACTGCCCGTAGACGTAGGTCCCCAGCATCCTTATGTTAGGTGCCGGAAGAGTGTGTGAAGAGCATGTGGAAGTGACAGGATTCCCTCAATGTATACGACGCGAAGGGCGCACGCCCGCGTACGGCGCAGCACGTTGGGGATGCCTTTGCTGAAGTAGTGCGGGAAGGCGCGCTGCTCGAAGGGCGACAAACTGTAGGTGATCACATGCCGCATCCGGGTCAGGTTCCCAAACTGGCGGCCCATGGTCGCGGCGGCGCCTCACTCCCGCACAGGGGTCACTTCGCCCTCCACCTTCGCGGGAACCGCCGGCGTCCGTCCGTCACTTCCGGGAGGCCGTGAAGTCACTTCCGGGGGATACCAGTTTCCGGCCGTCTCCGGGGGGAGGCGCCGTTGCTCCCCGTTCTGCAGAGAAGTGTTGTGCCCCGTGGCCCCGGGAGCGGGCGGGGCCGGCGCGGGACGCGGAGTACGGAGCGGGCTTTGGGGCCCGGGAGTACAGTCACAGGACTGTGCTCAAGTGAATCTGAGTCCAATACAGACATTGCAAACGTGCTTGTTCAATGACAGTGTAGTTCGGTCCTAGCACCCATCAATAAGTGTCTAGCAGACATCTGCCTGCAAAGCATACACACTTCGAGAGTTGGGCTTATGGACTGTCCCTCCCACATCCTGCCTGCAGGTACACCACGCTCCTAACAGGGCCTAGCCCCGATGCGTGCCTGAAGTGTTGTGAGAGGTAAGTGGAAAGTCCCGGCCCACAAGACTAGTGCATCCAAGCTCAATCCAGCGATTTCCTAGTATTTCCTGTGTGAGCCAGGTGCTACATCCTAAGTGCCATACGAGAGAAGCTAGCTGAACGCCTTGTCCAAAGCAACTTACTTCGGAGAGTTGAGCTCACCCTCAGTCCCTCACAGTTGCACACTGCCTGCAGAAAGAGTTTCCAACATCTGCACCACAGCCGTTGTCAGAGGCTTGTGAGACGCAAGTGGAATAAGCAGACCTGGAGGGGGTCTCCAGCTGCAGTGGAGTGGTATTCTGGGTACCTCCTGGCTTAGAACACTGTTACGTTCTCAGTGCCCGAGGAACGCAGCTAGTTGAAAGCTGGCTTGTAGGCGTGCTTCCTTGTGCGAGCTGAGTTCAGGGCAGGACCCTCCCGCATTCTGACTGCCCGTAGACGTAGGTCCCAGCATCCTTATGTTAGGTGCCGAAGAGGTTGTGTGAAGAGCATGTGGAAGTGACAGGATTCTCCTCAGGTGTATCTGATCTCAATGCAGACATTGCAAACGTCCTTGTTCAATGAGAGTGTAGCTCGGTCCTAGCTCCCATCAAAGTGTCTAGCAGACATCTGCCTGCAAAGCATACACACTTCCGAGAGTTGGGCTTATGGACTGTCCCTCCCACATCCTGCCTGCACGTACACCGCGCTCCTAACAGGCCTAGCCCCGATGCGTGCCTGAAGTGTTGTGAGAGGTAAGTGGAAAGTCCCGGCCCACAAGACTAGTGCATCCAAGCTCAACCCAGCGATTTCCTAGTATTTCCTGTGTGAGCCAGGTGCGACATCCTAAGTGCCATACGAGAGAAGCTAGCTGAACGCCTTGTCCGAAAGCAACTTACTTCGGAGAGTTGAGCTCACCCTCAGTCCCTCACAGTTGCACACTGCCTGCAGAAAGAGTTTCCAACATCTGCACCACAGCCGTTTGTCAGAGGCTTGTGAGACGCAAGTGGAATAAGCAGACCTGGAGGGTGTCTCCAGCTGCAGTGGAGTGGTATTCTGGGTACCTCCTGGGTTAGAACACTGTTACGTTCTCAGTGCCCGAGGAACGCAGCTAGTTGAAAGCTGGCTTGTAGGCGTGCTTCCTTGTGCGAGCTGAGTTCAGGCAGGACCCTCCCGCATTCTGACTGCCCGTAGACGTAGGTCCCAGCATCCTTATGTTAGGTGCCGGAAGAGGTTGTGTGAAGAGCATGTGGAAGTGACAGGATTCTCCTCAGGTGTATCTGATCTCAATGCAGACATTGCAAACGTCCTTGTTCAATGAGAGTGTAGCTCGGTCCTAGCTCCCATCAAAGGGTCTAGCAGACATCTGCCTGCAAAGCATACACACTTCCGAGAGTTGGGCTTATGGACTGTCCCTCCCACATCCTGCCTGCACGTACACCGCGCTCCTAACAGGCCTAGCCCCGATGCGTGCCTGAAGTGTTGTGAGAGGTAAGTGGAAAGTCCCGGCCCACAAGACTAGTGCATCCAAGCTCAACCCAGCGATTTCCTAGTATTTCCTGTGTGAGCCAGGTGCGACATCCTAAGTGCCATACGAGAGAAGCTAGCTGAACGCCTTGTCCGAAAGCAACTTACTTCGGAGAGTTGAGCTCACCCTCAGTCCCTCACAGTTGCACACTGCCTGCAGAAAGAGTTTCCAACATCTGCACCACAGCCGTTTGTCAGAGGCTTGTGAGACGCAAGTGGAATAAGCAGACCTGGAGGGTGTCTCCAGCTGCAGTGGAGTGGTATTCTGGGTACCTCCTGGCTTAGAACACTGTTACGTTCTCAGTGCCCGAGGAACGCAGCTAGTTGAAAGCTGGCTTGTAGGCGTGCTTCCTTGTGCGAGCTGAGTTCAGGGCAGGACCCTCCCGCATTCTGACTGCCCGTAGACGTAGGTCCCAGCATCCTTATGTTAGGTGCCGGAAGAGGTTGTGTGAAGAGCATGTGGAAGTGACAGGATTCTCCTCAGGTGTATCTGATCTCAATGCAGACATTGCAAACGTCCTTGTTCAATGAGAGTGTAGCTCGGTCCTAGCTCCCATCAAAGTGTCTAGCAGACATCTGCCTGCAAAGCATACACACTTCCGAGAGTTGGGCTTATGGACTGTCCCTCCCACATCCTGCCTGCACGTACACCGCGCTCCTAACAGGCCTAGCCCCGATGCGTGCCTGAAGTGTTGTGAGAGGTAAGTGGAAAGTCCCGGCCCACAAGACTAGTGCATCCAAGCTCAACCCAGCGATTTCCTAGTATTTCCTGTGTGAGCCAGGTGCGACATCCTAAGTGCCATACGAGAGAAGCTAGCTGAACGCCTTGTCCGAAAGCAACTTACTTCGGAGAGTTGAGCTCACCCTCAGTCCCTCACAGTTGCACACTGCCTGCAGAAAGAGTTTCCAACATCTGCACCACAGCCGTTTGTCAGAGGCTTGTGAGACGCAAGTGGAATAAGCAGACCTGGAGGGTGTCTCCAGCTGCAGTGGAGTGGTATTCTGGGTACCTCCTGGCTTAGAACACTGTTACGTTCTCAGTGCCCGAGGAACGCAGCTAGTTGAAAGCTGGCTTGTAGGCGTGCTTCCTTGTGCGAGCTGAGTTCAGGGCAGGACCCTCCCGCATTCTGACTGCCCGTAGACGTAGGTCCCAGCATCCTTATGTTAGGTGCCGGAAGAGGTTGTGTGAAGAGCATGTGGAAGTGACAGGATTCTCCTCAGGTGTATCTGATCTCAATGCAGACATTGCAAACGTCCTTGTTCAATGAGAGTGTAGCTCGGTCCTAGCTCCCATCAAAGTGTCTAGCAGACATCTGCCTGCAAAGCATACACACTTCCGAGAGTTGGGCTTATGGACTGTCCCTCCCACATCCTGCCTGCACGTACACCGCGCTCCTAACAGGCCTAGCCCCGATGCGTGCCTGAAGTGTTGTGAGAGGTAAGTGGAAAGTCCCGGCCCACAAGACTAGTGCATCCAAGCTCAACCCAGCGATTTCCTAGTATTTCCTGTGTGAGCCAGGTGCTACATCCTAAGTGCCATACGAGAGAAGCTAGCTGAACGCCTTGTCCGAAAGCAACTTACTTCGGAGAGTTGAGCTCACCCTCAGTCCCTCACAGTTGCACACTGCCTGCAGAAAGAGTTTCCAACATCTGCACCACAGCCGTTTGTCAGAGGCTTGTGAGACGCAAGTGGAATAAGCAGACCTGGAGGGTGTCTCCAGCTGCAGTGGAGTGGTATTCTGGGTACCTCCTGGCTTAGAACACTGTTACGTTCTCAGTGCCCGAGGAACGCAGCTAGTTGAAAGCTGGCTTGTAGGCGTGCTTCCTTGTGCGAGCTGAGTTCAGGGCAGGACCCTCCCGCATTCTGACTGCCCGTAGACGTAGGTCCCAGCATCCTTATGTTAGGTGCCGGAAGAGGTTGTGTGAAGAGCATGTGGAAGTGACAGGATTCTCCTCAGGTGTATCTGATCTCAATGCAGACATTGCAAACGTCCTTGTTCAATGAGAGTGTAGCTCGGTCCTAGCTCCCATCAAAGTGTCTAGCAGACATCTGCCTGCAAAGCATACACACTTCCGAGAGTTGGGCTTATGGACTGTCCCTCCCACATCCTGCCTGCACGTACACCGCGCTCCTAACAGGCCTAGCCCCGATGCGTGCCTGAAGTGTTGTGAGAGGTAAGTGGAAAGTCCCGGCCCACAAGACTAGTGCATCCAAGCTCAACCCAGCGATTTCCTAGTATTTCCTGTGTGAGCCAGGTGCTACATCCTAAGTGCCATACGAGAGAAGCTAGCTGAACGCCTTGTCCGAAAGCAACTTACTTCGGAGAGTTGAGCTCACCCTCAGTCCCTCACAGTTGCACACTGCCTGCAGAAAGAGTTTCCAACATCTGCACCACAGCCGTTTGTCAGAGGCTTGTGAGACGCAAGTGGAATAAGCAGACCTGGAGGGTGTCTCCAGCTGCAGTGGAGTGGTATTCTGGGTACCTCCTGGCTTAGAACACTGTTACGTTCTCAGTGCCCGAGGAACGCAGCTAGTTGAAAGCTGGCTTGTAGGCTTGCTTCCTTGTGCGAGCTGAGTTCAGGGCAGGACCCTCCCGCATTCTGACTGCCGTAGACTTAGGTCCCAGCATCCTTATGTTAGGTGCCGGAAGAGGTTGTGTGAAGAGCATGTGGAAGTGACAGGATTCTCCTCAGGTGTATCTGATCTCAATGCAGACATTGCAAACGTCCTTGTTCAATGAGAGTGTAGCTCGGTCCTAGCTCCCATCAAAGTGTCTAGCAGACATCTGCCTGCAAAGCATACACACTTCCGAGAGTTGGGCTTATGGACTGTCCCTCCCACATCCTGCCTGCACGTACACCGCGCTCCTAACAGGCCTAGCCCCGATGCGTGCCTGAAGTGTTGTGAGAGGTAAGTGGAAAGTCCCGGCCCGACAAGACTAGTGCATCCAAGCTCAACCCAGCGATTTCCTAGTATTTCCTGTGTGAGCCAGGTGCGACATCCTAAGTGCCATACGAGAGAAGCTAGCTGAACGCCTTGTGCGAAAGCAACTTACTTCGGAGAGTTGAGCTCACCCTCAGTCCCTCACAGTTGCACACTGCCTGCAGAAAGAGTTTCCAACATCTGCACCACAGCCGTTTGTCAGAGGCTTGTGAGACGCAAGTGGAATAAGCAGACCTGGAGGGTGTCTCCAGCTGCAGTGGAGTGGTATTCTGGGTACCTCCTGGCTTAGAACACTGTTACGTTCTCAGTGCCCGAGGAACGCAGCTAGTTGAAAGCTGGCTTGTAGGCGTACTTCCTTGTGGGAGCAGAGTTCAGGGCAGAACCCTCTCGCATTCTGACTGCCCGTAGACGTAGGTCCCAGCATCCTTATGTTAGGTGCCGGAAGAGGTTGTGTGAAGAGCATGTGGAAGTGACAGGATTCTCCTCAGGTGTATCTGATCTCAATGCAGACATTGCAAACGTCCTTCTAAAATGAGAGTGTACCTCGGTCCTAGCTCCCATCAAAGTGTCTAGCAGACATCTGCCTGCAAAGCATACACACTTCCGAGAGTTGGGCTTCTGGACTGTCCCTCCCATATCGTACCTGCACGTACTCCACGCTCCTAACAGGCCTAGCCCCGATGCGTGCCTGAAGTGTTGTGAGAGGTAAGTGGAAAGTCCCGGCCCACAAGACTAGTGCATCCAAGCTCAACCCAGCGATTTCCTAGTATTTCCTGTGTGAGCCGGGTGCTACATCCAAAGTGTCATATGAGAGAAGCTAGCTGAACGCCTTGTCCAAAAGCAACTTACTTCGGAGAGTTGAGTTCACCCTCAATCCCTCACAGTTGCACACTGCCTGCAGAAAGAGTTTCCAACATCTGCACCACAGCCGTTTTTCAGAGGCTTGTGAGACGCAAGTGGAATAAGCAGACCTGGAGGGGGTCTCCAGCTGCAGTGGAGTGGTATTCTGGGTACCTCCTGGCTTAGAACACTGTTACGTTCTCAGTGCCCGAGGAACGCAGCTAGTTGAAAGCTGGCTTGTAGGCGTGCTTCCTTGTGCGAGGTGAGTTCAGGGCAGGACCCTCCCGCATTCTGACTGCCCGTAGACGTGGACCCAGCATCCTTATGTTAAGTGTCGGAAGAAGTTGTGTGGAGAGTATGTGTGACAGGATTCTCCTCAGGTGTATGTGATCTCAATGCAGACATTCCAAACGTCCTTGTTCAATGAGAGTGTAGCTCGGTCCTAGCTCCCATCAAAGTGTCCAGCAGGCATCTGCCTGGAAAGCATAAACACATCCGAGATTTGGGCTTATGGTCTGTCCTTCCCACATCCTGCCAGCACGTACACCACGCTCCTAACAAGCCTAGCCCCGATGCGTGCCTGAAGTGTTGTGAGAGGTAAGTGGAAAGTCCCGGCCGACAAGACTAGTGCATCCAAGCTCAACCCAGCGATTTCCTAGTATTTCCTGTGTGAGCCGGGTGCTACATCCAAAGTGTCATACGAGAGAAGCTAGCTGAACGCCTTGTCCAAAAGCAACTTACTTTGGAGTGTTGAGCTCACCCTCAGTCCCTCACAGTTGCACACTGCCTGCAGAAAGAGTTTCCAACATCTGCACCACAGCCGTTTGTCAGCGGCTTGTGAGACGCAAGTGGAATAAGCAGACCTGGAGGGTGTCTCCAGCTGCAGTGGAGTGGTATTCTGTTTACCTCCTGGCTTAGAACACTGTTACGTTCTCAGTACCCGAGGAACGCAGCTAGTTGAAAGCTGGCTTGTAGGCGTGCTTCCTTGTGCGAGGTGAGTTCAGGGCAGGACCATCCCGCATTCTGACTGCCTGTAGACGAAGGTCCCAGCATCGTTATATTAGGTGCCGTAAGAGGTGGTGTGAAGAGCATGTGGAAGTGACAGGATTCTCCTCAGGTGTATCTAATCTCAATGCAGACATTGCAAACGTCCATGTTCAATGAGAGTATAGCTCGGTCCTAGCTCCCGTCAAAGTGTCTAGCAGACATCTGCCCGCAAAGCATACACACTTCAGAGAGTTGCGCTTATGGACAGTCCCTGCCACATCCTGCCTGCTCATACACCGTGCTCCTAACAGGCCTAGCACCGATGCGTGCCTGAAGTGTTGAGAGAGGTAAATGGAAAGTCCCGGCCCACAAGACTAGTGGTACCAAGCTCAACCCAGCGATTTCCTTGTCTGTCCTGTGTGAGCCGGGTGTACATCCTAAGTGTCATACGAGAGAAGCTAGCTGAACGCCTTGTGCAAAAGCAACTTACTTCGGAGACTTGACCTCAACCTCAGTCCCTCACAGTTGCACACTGCCTGCAGAAAGAGTTTCCAACATCTGCACCACAGCCGTTGTCAGAGGCTTGTGAGACGCAAGTGGAATAAGCAGACCTGGAGGGTGTCTCCAGCTGCAGTGGAGTGGTATTCTGGGTACCTCCTGGCTTAGAACACTATTACGTTCTCAGTGCCCGAGGAACGCAGCTAGTTGAAATCTGGCTTGTAGGCGTGCTTCCTTGTAGGAGCAGAGTTCAGGGCAGGACCCTCCCGCATTCTGAGTGCCGAAGGCGTAGGTCCCAGCATCCTTATGTTAGGTGCCGGAAGAGGTTGTGTGAAGAGCATGTGGAAGTGACAGGATTCTCCTCAGGTGTATCTGATCTCAATGCAGACATTGCAAATGTCCTTGTAAAATGAGAGTGTAGCTCGGTCCTAGCTCCCATCAAAGTGTCTAGCAGACAACTGCCTGCAAAGCATACACACTTCCGAGAGTTGGGCTTCTGGACTGTCCCTCCCACATCGTGCCTGCACGTACACCACGCTCCTAACAGGCCTAGCGCCGATGCGTGCCTGAAGTGTTGTGAGAGGTATGTGGAAAATCCCGGCCCACAAGACTAGTGCATCCAAGCTCAACCCAGCGATTTCCTAGTATTTCCTGTGTGAGCCGGGTGCTACATCCAAAGTGTCATACGAGAGAAGCTAGCTGAACGCCTTGTCCAAAAGCAACTTACTTCGGAGAGTTGAGTTCACCCTCAGTCCCTCACAGTTGCACACTCCCTGCAGAAAGAGTTTCCAACATCTGCACCACAGCCGTTTGTCAGAGGCTTGTGAGACGCACGTGGAATAAGCAGACCTGGAGGGTGTCTCCAGCTGCAGTGGAGTGGTATTCTGGGTACCTCCTGGCTTAGAACAATGTTACGTTCTCAGTGCCCGAGGAACGCAGCTAGTTGAAAGCTGGCTTGTAGGCGTGCTTCCTTGTGCGAGGTGAGTTCAGGGCAGGACCCTCCCGCATTCTGACTGCCCGTAGACGTGGTCCCAGCATCCTTATGTTAGGTGTCGGAAGAAGTTGTGTGGAGAGTATGTGTAAGTGACAGGATTCTCCTCAGGTGTATCTGATCTCAATGCAGACATTGCAAACGTCCTTGTAAAATGAGAGTGTAGCTCGGTCCTAGCTCCCATCAAAGTGTCCAGCAGGCATCTGCCTGGAAAGCATACACAGATCCGAGATTTGGGCTTCTGGTCTGTCCATCCCACATCCTGCCTGCACGTACACCACGCTCCTAACAGGCCTAGCCCCGATGCGTGCCTGAAGTGTTGTGAGAGGTAAGTGGAAAGTACCGGCCCACAAGACTAGTGCATCCAAGCTCAACCCAGCGATTTCCTAGTATTACCTGTGTGAGCCGGGTGCTATATCCAAAGTGTCATACGAGAGAAACTAGCTGAACGCCTTGTCCAAAAGCAACTTACTTTGGAGAGTTGAGCTCACCCTCAGTCCCTCACAGTTGCACACTGCCTGCAGAAAGAGTTTCCAACATCTGCACCACAGCCGTTTGTCAGCGGCTTCTGAGACGCAAGTGGAATAAGCAGACCTGGAGGGTGTCTCCAGCTGCAGTGGAGTGGTATACTGGGTACCTCCTGGCTTAGAACACTGTTACGTTCTCAGTGCCCGAGGAATGCAGCTAGTTGAAAGCTGGTGTAGGCGTGCTTCCTTGTGCGAGCAGAGTTCAGGGCAGCACCGTCCAGCATTCTGACTGCTCGTAGACGTAGGTCCCAGCATCCTTATGTTAGGTGCCAGAAGGGGTTTTGTGAAGAGCATGTGGAAGTGACAGGATTCTCCTCAGGTGTATCTGATCTCAATGAAGACATTGCAAACGTCCTTGTTCAATGAGAGTGTAGCTCGGTCCTAGCTCCCATCAAAGTGTCTAGCAGACATCTGTCTGCAAAGCATACACACTTCTGAGAGTTGGGCTTCTGGACTTTCCCTCCCACATCCTGCCTGCACATGCACCGCGCTCCTAACAGGCCTAGCCCCGATGCGTGCCTGAAGTGTTGTGAGAGGTAAGTGGAAAATCCCGGACCACAAGACTAGTGCATCCAAGCTCAACCCAGCGATTTCCTAGTATCTCCTGTTTGAGCCAGGTGCGACATCCTAAGTGCCATACGAGAGAAGCTAGCTGAACGCCTTGTCCGAAAGCAACTTACTTCGGAGAGTTGAGCTCACCCTCAGTCCCTCACAGTTGCACACTGCCTGCAGAAAGATTTTCCAACATCTGCAACACAGCCGTTAGTCAGAGGCTTGTGAGACGCAAGTGGAATAAGCAGACCCGGAGGGTGTCTCCAGCTGCAGTGTAGTGGTATTCTGGGTACCTCCTGGCTTAGAACACTGTTACGTTCTCAGTGCCCGAGGAACGCAGCTAGTTGAAAGCTTTCTTGTAGGCGTACTTCCTTGTGCGAGCAGAGTTCAGGGCAGGACCCTCCCACATTCTGACTGCCCGTAGACGTAGGTCCCAGCATCCTTATGTTAGGTGCCGGAAGAGGGTTTGTGAAGAGCATGTGGAAGTGACAGGATTCTCCTCAGGTGTATCTGATCTCAATGCAGACATTGCAAACGTCCTTCTAAAATGAGAGTGTACCTCGGTCCTAGCTCCCATCAAAGTGTCCAGCAGGCATCTGCCTGGAAAGCATACACACTTCCGAGATTTGGTCTTATGGTCTGTCCCTCCAACATACTGCCTGCACGTACAACGCGCTCCTAACAGGCCTAGCCCCGATGCGTGCCTGAAGTGTTGTGAGAGGTAAGTGGAAAGTCCCGGCCCACAAGACTAGTGCATCCAAGCTCAACCCAGTGATTTCCTAGTATTTTCTGTGTGAGCCGGGTGCTACATCCAAAGTGTCATACGAGAGAAGCTAGCTGAACGCCTTGTCTGAAAGCAACTTACTTTGGAGAGTTGAGCTCACCCTCAGTCCCTCACAGTTGCACACTGCTTGCAGAAAGAGTTTCCAACATCTGCACCACAGCCGTTTGTCAGCGGCTTGTGAGACGCAAGTGGAATAAGCAGACCTGGAGGGTGTCTCCAGCTGCAGTGGAGTGGTATTCTGGGTACCTCCTGGCTTAGAACACTGTTACGTTCTCAGTGCCCGAGGGACGCTGCTACTTGAAAGCTGGCTTGTAGGCGTGCTTCCTTGTGTGAGCTGAGTTCAGGGCAGGAGCCTCCCACATTCTGACTGCCCGTAGACGTAGGTCCCAGCATCCTTATGTTAGGTGCCGGAAGGGGTTGTGTGGAGAGCATGTGGAAGTGACAGGATTCTCCTCAGGTGTATCTGATCTCAATGCAGACATTGCAAACGTCCTTGTTCAATGAGAGTGTAGCTCGGTCCTAGCTCCCATCAAAGTGTCTAGCAGACATCTGCCTGCAAAGCATACACATTTCAGAGAGTTGGGCTTCTGGACTGTCCCTCCCACATCGTGCCTGCACGTACACCACGCTCCTAACAGGCCTAGCCCCGTGGGTGCCTGAAGTGTTGTGAGAGGTAAGTGGAAAGTCCCAGCTCAGAAGACTAGTGCATCCAACCTCAACCCAGCGATTTCCTAGTATTTCCTATGTGAGCCATGTGCGACATCCTAAGTGCCATAAGAGAGAAGCTCGCTGAACGCCATGTCCGAAAGCAACTTACTTCGGAGAGTTGAGATCCCTCTCAGTCCCTCACAGTTGCACACTGCCTGCAGAAAGAGTTTCCAACATCTGCACCACAGCCGTTTGTCAGAGGCTTGTGAGACGCAAGTGGAATAAGCAGACCTGGAGGGTGTCTCCAGCTGCAGTGGAGTGGTATTCTGGTTACCTCCTGGCTTAGAACACTGTTACGTTCTCAGTGCCCGAGGAACGCAGCTAGTTGAAAGCTGGCTTGTAGGCGTGCTTCCTTGTGCGAGCTGAGTTCAGGGCAGGACCCTCCCGCATTCTGACTGCCCGTAGCCGTAGGTCCCAGCATCCTTAGTTAGGTTCTGGAAGAGGGTGTGAAGAGCATGTGCAAGTGACAGGATTCTCCTCAAGTGTATCTGATCTCAATGCAGACATTGCAAAACGTCCTTGTTCAATGAGAGTGTAGC
>NC_054824.1:125350-133730 GCF_018345385.1 Vulpes lagopus
TTGCTTATGGATAAGGCGTTCAGCTAGCTTCTCTCATATGACCTGGAATGTAGCACCGTCTCACACAGGAAGTACTAGGAAATTGCTGGGTTGAGCTTGGATGCACTAGTCTTGTGGGCCGGGACTTCCACTTACCTCTCACAACACTTCAGGCACGCATCGGGGCTAGGCCTGTTAGGAGCGCGGTGTACGTGCAGGCAGGATGTGGGAGGGACAGTCCATAAGCCCAACTCTCGGAAGTGTGTATGCTTTGCAGGCAGATGTCTGCTAGACACTTTGATGGGAGCTAGGACCGAGCTACACTCTCATTGAACAAGGACGTTTGCAATGTCTGCATTGAGATCAGATACACTTGAGGAGAATCCTGTCACTTCCACATGCTCTTCACACAACCTCTTGCGGCACCTAACATAAGGATGCTGGGACCTACATCTACGGGCATTCAGAATGCGGGAGGGTCCTGCCCTGAACTCAGCTCGCAAAAGGAAGCACGCCTACAAGCCAGCTTTCAACTAGCTGCGTTCCTCGGGCACTGAGAACGTAACAGTGTTCTAAGCCAGGAGGTACCCAGAATACCACTCCACTGCAGCTGGAGACACCCTCCAGGTCTGCTTATTCCACTTGCGTCTCACAAGCCTCTGACAAACGGCTGTGGTGCAGATGTTGGAAACTCTTTCTGCAGGCAGTGTGCAACTGTGAGGGACTGAGGGTGAGCTCAACTCTCTGAAGTAAGTTGCTTTTGGCAAAGGCGTTCAGCTAGCTTCTCTCGTATGACACATAGGATGTAGCACCTGGCTCACACAGGAAATACTAGGAAATCGCTGGGTTGAGCTTGGATGCACTAGTCTTGTGGGCCGGTACTTTCCACTTACCTCTCACAACACTTCAGGCACGCATCGGGTCTAGGCCTGCTAGGAGCACGGTGTATGTGCAGGGGGGATATGGGTGGGACAGTGCATAAGCCGAACTCTCGGAAGTGTGTATTCTTTGCAGACAGATGTCTGCTAGACACTTTGATGGGAGGTAGGACCGAGCTACACTCTCATTGAACAAGGAGGTTTGCAATGTCTGCATTGAGATCAGATACACTTGAGGAGAATCCTGTCACTTCAACATGCTCTTCACACAACCCCTTCCGGCACCTATCATAAGGATGCTGGGACCTACGTCTATGGGCAGTCAGAATGCGGGAAGGTCCTGCCCTGAACTCCGCTCGCACAAGGAAGCACGCCTACAAGCCAGCTTTCAACTAGCTGCGTTCCTCGGGCACTGAGAACGTAACAGTGTTCTAAGCAATGAGGTACCCAGAATACCACTCCACTGCAGCTGGAGACACCCTCCAGGTCTCCGTATTGCACTTGCGTCTCACAAGCCTCTGACAAACGGCTGAGGTGCAGATGTTGGAAACTCTTTCTGCAGGCAGTGTGCAACTGAGAGGGACTGAGGGTGAGCTCAACTCTCCGAAGTAAGTTGCTTTCGTACAAGGTGTTCAGCTAGCTTCTCTCGTATGGCACTTAGGATGTTGCACCTGGCTCACACAGGAAATACTAGGAAATCGCTGGGTTGAGCTTGGATGCACTAGTCTTGTGGGCCGGGACTTTCCACTTACCTCTCACAACACTTCAGGCACGCATCGGGGCTAGGCCTGTTAGGAGCGTGGTGTACGTGCAGGCAGGATGTGGGAGGGACTGTCCATAAGCCAAACTCTCGGAAGTGTGTATGCTTTGCAGGCAGATGTCTCCTAGACTCTTTGATGGGAGCTAGGACCGAGCTACACTCTCATTGAACAAGGACATTTGCAATGTCTGCATTGAGATCAGATACACCTGAGGAGAATCCTGTCACTTGCACATGCTTTTCACACAACCCCTTCCGGCACCTAACTTAAGGATGCTATGACCTAGGTCTACGGGCAGTCAGAATGTGGGAGGGTCCTGCCCTGAAATCAGCTCACACAAGGAAGCACGCCTAGAAGCCAACTTTCAACTAGCTGCGTGCCTCGGGCACTGAGAACGTAACAGTGTACTAAGCCAGGAGGTACCCAGAATACCATTCCACTGCAGCTGGAGACACCCTCCCGGTCTGCTTATTCCACTTGCATCTCACAAGCCTCTGACAAATGGCTGTGGTACAGATGTTGGAAACTGTTTGTGCAGGCAGTTTGCAACTCTGAGGGACTGAGGGTGAGCTCAACTCTCCGAAGTAAGTTGCTTTTGGACAAGGCGTTCTGTTAGCTTCTCTCGTATGACCTGTGGATGTAGCACTCGGCACTCACAGGAAATACTAGGAAATCGCTGGGTTGAGCTTGGATGCACTAGTCTTGTAGGCCGGGACTTTCCACTTACCTCTCACAACACTTCAGGCACGCATCGGGTCTAGGTCTGTTAGGAGCACGGTGTACGTGTAGGCAGGATGTGGGAGGGACAGTCCATAAGCCCAACTCTCGGAAGTGTGTATGCTTTGCAGGCAGATGATTGCTAGACACTTTGATGGGAGCTACGAATGAGCTACACTCTCATTGAACAAGGACGTTTGCAATGTCCTTTTTTTAAAAATAAAAGAAAAATCAAGCAAGTTTATTTAAAGTTATTTCACTGATTAGTTCCTTCTCACAAAAACTCCCCCAGAAGACACCTTTTTCTTTATTTGCCTCTGCTCTTTGCTTGACTCACAAGAAGAGTCATCTTCCACAGCAAAGTTGGGAACCTGAATCTTTTCCAGTGTCTCCCTGAGTTGATCCACCTCTGCACGATATTCATCCAGCTGACCTTCTAATTTTTCTCTCCGGAGCCGTTCATACTCCAGCTGGCCCTGCAGCTCCTTTTTAGTCTTTTCAGACTCGAGCTTTTCTTTCTTCTGCTTTAGATCTTCTTCTGTTATCCCTCCCAAGTGTTTATAGTTGCTCTCAGCAATATCCAGCAGGTGTCTCAATTCAACAATTTTCTTATAAGCTCTCATTCTAGCATCTGTCTTCTCCGACTCACTTAGACATAAATCATCTTTGGCATCAGTGCTTCCCTCAACACCATGTCTTAAAAAAAACTTTATATCATTTTCATCAATTTCATTATCATCAATGTCATACTTCTGTAGCCCCTCTAATAGCTTCACGGCCGCTAAATGGTGGAGGGAACATTGATCTAAAGAGTTCTAATAAAGAATTGAATTTCTCTAGCGTCTGTTAATTGGCAGGTAAAAGGGGAGGGAGAGGCCTTTCCTCCAGCAACCAATATCTGCCGTCCTCTCCACCCAGAGGCAGGTGAAACCTCTTGGATTTCTGGCCACCTTAGGCAGCACTCTTCCCCTCCACCAGCTAGTGCTTCCCCTGTGCTCTTTAACCACAAGAATCTGGTTTTGCTGGTTAAGAGGGTTCTCCAGCCCCTCGAGTCCATCCCACTGGAAAACTTGTTGTTGTTTTGAAAACTTCTTAAAGCCTGTGGTGTTTCTACTCTAGGTGATACAGGGTAAGAAAACTTGGTTCCAATCCAATCGAATCCAATCCACACGGCTGGCTAGATCGTAGTACTGGAAGCAGTGAGCGACTTCCCAGCTGGTACACCTGACCCAGGCAGGGAAAAATTGGAGGAAAGAGCCAGGACTGCCCTTCTATTGTCCTCAAGTCTTGCAGAGGTCATCCGACCTTCGGTGAGGTTTGCCACAAGTGAGACACTAGCAGTGCTGGTGATTCTTCCCTTAGTAACTGCAGCAGCAGCAGGCAATCCTGGTGCAGGATGATGGCCAGCCCTCTTCGCCATTTTTTTTCAACTGAAAGTATTTGACAGATAACACTAAAATTAATCGCGAAAAAAAAAACACATTCTATTCTATTCACAAAGAAAAAGCTCCAGTCCATCTTTTAATTTTTTTGAAAAATTCCTGACCTTACAGAACTAAACTGAAATGTATTAATATTCCACTCTTACATTTCCATGACAAACAGAAAAATTCATGAGCCAAAAAAAAGGGGGGGGGGAGAAGCTTATAAAACTAAATATGGATCTCAGCATTAACAGCTGAACAGAGAAAGGAATTAAAACGCTTTAATTAAAAAATCACGAGTGGATGATAAAGTGTGTAGAAACTGAAAATTTACAAACTATTTAAAACCTGGAATAGCTGACTGTTCAGAAACTACACAGATGGATCATGGGTGGTGGTGAACAGCAGAAAGGGATTATGGATGAATCTGCATTGTTCTAGCTGCTCCCCATGCCACCCGTCTCCGAGGAAAGCCTGACATTGATTAGATATTGAGCCAGGCTAATGCTGGCAGCAGATCCAGTGATGGTAACCTGCCTATCAGTAGATCCTTCCACTGGGTTCGCAATTTTGATCTGCGCCCCAGACATCTGACGGATCTCATTGATTTTGGTGCCTTGACGCCTGATTATGCAGCCAATCAAAACGTTTGGAATGGTGAGTTCATGAGAAGTAGTCTGAGCAGATGCATCCAAACCCCAATAGCCTTTCACCTCTGAAGAGCTGGATTCAATGCCACTGAATCCGGTGTTGCCATGCGTCATGGGAAAATGAGACTGTTGCATTGCCAACTGGTGCAGCTTGGTCAAATCTGGCTGTGGAATGGCATACTGTCCTTGAATGGTATAGGCCTCTAGAGGTGGTCCCTCCAGGTCAGGGTTGAGGCACATGGACGGGGTGGTGTGGGGAAAGCTCGCACTGTCGCTGCCTGTGCTGTACCTGTCCTGACCACCTGCAAAGATGACTGGAGAACTGGACGGCTTGGGCCGGTACGGAATGGTCACGCCCTTCGGGGGGGACTCCAACATGACCACGCAGATCTGTTTCACACACTCAATGATGGATTGCGGAATGCCAGCAATAGTGATGGCCCGCTCAGTTGAGTTGGGGAGCATATCCCCTGCCACCTGAACCTGAGCCCCTGTACTCTCTCGTATTTCCTTGATCTTGCAACCACCTTTCCCAATGAGAGAGCCACACTGACTAGCAGGGACCACCAGCCTCAGGGTAACTGGGGGTCTACTGGCAGCTGTGCTATTGGTCATAGAGCTGCTGATGTCCTCTTCCAGTTTGTCAATGATCATAGCGAAGGCTTTGAAGATGGCGTTAGTGGGTCCAGCCAAAGTGATAATTCTCTCAGGACAATTCCCTTCTGAGATGTTGATACGTGCACCACTCTCCTCACGCATCTTCTTAACTGATTCTCCTTTCTTTCCGATGATACTGCCAACTTCCTTTCCATGCATAAGTAGCCGGATGGTGAGAGTGACATTTAATCCACCTTCAATCACAGCGGTGTCCATGTCGAGCAGTGATCCGGGGAGCTGGACTTTGAGTGGTCAAGTCTTTGGTCACTGGGGGGGGTGAAAGCCAAAAACTGCAGGCGCAAGGCGACTGAGGGGAAAAGGGGAGCGGGCGGGAAGGGGAAGGGCGGAAGGCCGGGGGCGGAACAATAGGGGCGAGCGGGAAGGTGAGGGGGGCCCCGCGGTTGGGCAGAGGAGGAAGGGGGGGTGGAGGAGGAGGAGGAGGAAGGGGGAAAGAGAGCCGGGGTGGGTGGAGGGCGCCAGGACCCAAACCCACAACCTCGCCCTGTCCTCCCTCTGTGGCCCAACCCATGCTAGACACTTTGATGGGAGCTAGGACCGAGCTACACTCTCATTGAACAAGGACGTTGGCAATGTCTGCATTGAGATCAGATACACTTGAGGAGAATCCTGTCACTTCCACATGCTCTTCACACAACCTTTTCCGGCACCTACCATAAGGATGCTGGGACCTACGTCTTCGGGCAGTCAGAATGCGGGAGGGTCCTGCCTTGAACTCAGCTCGCACAAGGAAGCACGCCGACAAGCCAGCTTTCAACTAGCTGCGTTCCTCGGGCACTGAGATCGTAACAGTGTTCTAAGCCAGGAGGTACCCAGAATACCACTCCACTGCAGCTGGAGACACCCTCCAGGTCTGCTTATTCCACTTGCATCTCACAAGCCTCGGACAAACGGCTGTGGTGCAGATGTTGGAAACTCTTTCTGCAGGCCGTGTGCAACTGTGAGGGACTGAGGGTGAGCTCAACTCTCCAAAGTAAGTCTCTTTTGGACAAGGCGTTCAGCTAGCTTCTCTCGTATGGCTCTTAGGATGTAGCACCTGGCTCACACAGGAAATACTAGGAAATAGCTGGGTTGAGCTTGGATGCACTATTCTTGTGGGCCGGGACTTTCCACTTACCTCTCACAACACTTCAGGCAGGCATCAGGGCTAGGCCTGTTAGGTGCGCGGTGTATGTGCAGGCAGGATGTGGGAGGGACAGTCCATAAGCACAAGCCTCGGAAGTGTGTATGCTTTGCAGGCAGATGTCTGCTAGACACTTTGATGGGAGGTAGGACCGAGCTACACTCTCATTGAACAAGGACGTTTGCAATGTCTGCATTGAGATCAGATACACTTGAGGAGAATCCTGTCACTTGCACATGCTCTTCACACCCTCTTCCAGAACCTAACTAAGGATGCTGGGACCTACGTCTACGGGCAGTCAGAATGCGGGAGGGTCCTGCCCTGAACTCAGCTCGCACAAGGAAGCACGCCTACAAGCCAGCTTTCAACTAGCTGCGTTCCTCGGGCAATGAGAACGTAACAGTGTTCTAAGCCAGGAGGTACCCAGAATACCACTCCACTGCAGCTGGAGACACCCTCCAGGTCTGCTTATTCCACTTGCGTCTCACAAGCCTCTGACAAACGGCTGTGGTGCAGAGGTTGGAAAATCTTTCTGCAGGCAGTGTGCAACTGTGAGGGACTGAGGGTGAGCTCAACTCTCCGAAGTAAGTTGCTTTCGGACAAGGCGTTCAGCTAGCTTCTCTCATATGGCACTTAGGATGTCGCACCTGGCTCACACAGGAAATACTAGGAAATCGCTGGGTTGAGCTTGGATGCACTAGTCTTGTGGGCCGGCACTTTCCACTTACCTCTCAAACACTTCAGGCACGCATCGGGGCTAGGCATGTTAGGAGCGCGGTGTACTTGCAGGCAGGATGTGGGAAGGACAGTCCATAAGCCTTACTCTCGGAAGTGTATGCTTTGCAGGGAGATGTCTGCTAGACACTTTGATGGGAGGTAGGACCGAGCTACACTCTCATTGAACAAGGACATTTGCAATGTCTGCATTGAGATCAGATTCACCTGAGGAGAATCCTGTCACTTCCACATGCTCTTCACACAACCTCTTCCGGTACCTAACATATGGATGCTGGGAACTACGTCTATGGGCAGTCAGAATGCGGCAGGGTCCTGCCCTGAACTCAGCTCGCACAAGGAAGCACGCCTACAAGCCAGCTTTCAACTAGCTGCGTTCCTCGGGCACTGAGAACGTAACAGTGTTCTAAGCCAGGAGGTACCCAGAATACCACTCCACTGCAGCTGGAGACACCCTCCAGGTCTGCTTATTCCACTTGCGTCTCAGAAGCCTCTGACAAACGGCTGTGGTGCAGATGTTGGAAACTCTTTCTGCAGGCAGTGTGCAACTGTGAGGGACTGAGGGTGAGCTCAACTCTCCGAAGTAAGTTGCTTTTCGACAAGGTGTTCAGCTAGCTTCTCTCGTATGACACTTTGGATGTAGCACCCGGCTCACACAGGAAATACTAGGAAATCGCTGGGTTGAGCTTGGATGCACTAGTCTTGTGGGCCGGGACTTTCCACTTACCTCTCACAACACTTCAGGCACGCATCGGTGCTAGGCCTGTTAGGAGCGCGGTGTAGGTGCAGGCAGGATGTGGGAGGGACAGTCCATAAGCACAAGCCTCGGAAGTGTGTATGCTTTGCAGGCAGATGTCTGCTAGACACTTTGATGGGAGCTAGGACCGAGCTACACTCTCATTGAACAAGGACGTTTGCAATGTCTGCATTGAGATCAGATACACTTGAGGAGAATCCTGTCACTTGCACATGCTCTTCACACCCTCTTCCAGCACCTAACATAAGGATGCTGGGACCTACGTCTACGGGCAGTCAGAATGCGGGGGGGTCCTGCCCTGAACTCAGCTCGCACAAGGAAGCACGCCTACAAGCCAGCTTTCAACTAGCTGCGTTCCTCGGGCACTGAGAACGTAACAGTGTTCTAAGCCAGGAGGTAACCAGAATACCACTCCACTGCAGCTGGAGACACCCTCCAGGTCTGCTTATTCCACTTGCGTCTCACAAGCCTCCGACAAACGGCTGTGGTGCAGATGTTGGAAACTCTTTCTGCAGGCAGTGTGCAACTGTGAGGGACTGAGGGTGAGCTCAACTCTCCGAAGTAAGTTGCTTTCGGACAAGGCGTTCAGCTAGCTTCTCTCGTATGGCACTTAGGATGTCGCACCTGCTCAAACAGGAATACTAGAAATCGCAGGGTTGAGCTTGGATGCACTAGTCTTGT